>NC_048304.1:125142432-125202993 GCF_013100865.1 Trachemys scripta elegans | reverse complement strand
ATTTATTAGAGCATAAGCTTTCGTGGGCTACAGCCCACTTCTTTGGATGCATAGTGGGCTGTAGCCCACGAAAGCTTATGCTCTAATAAATTTGTTAGTCTCTAAGGTGCCACAAGTACTCCTGTTCTTTTTGCGGATACAGACTAACACGGCTGCTACTCTGAAAACTTTGCATTTTCTTTTACTTCCTAGTACCAGGGATAGTAAAACACTGAAAGCAGGCTATTGTGCACATTGTAGCAGTTACTTTTCCAGGATTTTTAACTGTGAATTGAATACAATGTTAGCAAATGTGGGCCCTTATGTACCCAAGCTTAGTTAGTGTGAACTATAAATAAGAAACTTCTGGTTGATAAGGGGTAGAAAACAAATGCAGGGCATCAGATTTTCCATAGCACTAACAGAATTTCTCCGCAACAGGGAGATTCCTACTATCTGTTGCCTTCACCCAATCTAGCAGAAACAGCTTGAAATTATGTGGGTTCCATCTCTTTGTACAACTTGTGCAGTAACCTACTTTTCACGAGTGAGCATTTCCAATATCAATAATGTATAACATTAAAAGTGGTACACACGAAGAATGGGTTAAAAGAAGGTAAATTTGGGGCTAAAGTCAGGAACAGCTGAAGCAGGGTGCCACTATATTGAATGTTACTCAGGACCGAATGCAGAAAGATGCCAGCGAGCACACAGTTACTGTTATTAGAAGCTTGCCGTGTATTAATCAGAGTTGTTGACATTCCTCAATATCTGCTCAGAGGATGAGAGCAACACTAATGCTGACTTCTGCACAGCAAACGGTCAAGCAAACCACAGTTCTCTTGGTCCAATTCCATCTGACAAGCAATCCAGGGACACAAAGACACACCAGCACCACTATATAACTGTACACATTCTAGGCAAAAAATATCAGCAAGCCACGTCAAACCACACAAGCAGAAAACAGGTATTTATATCTAGGCATTTACGACCATGGTGTCTACTCCTAATTCATTAGTAAATCCTCAATAAGCCCAGCCGCATCATTTTGCAAAGAGACCACTCTCTCCCTTCACTAGATAAATTATTTACTATGAAAGAAAATTAAGGTGACCCGTAAGGGAGAGCTAGTTAGAATACGGGAGATCATGGGAATAGACATTCCTGCAAGATTGCATTTCAGCTTTCACATGCATCCTCTACTCAACTGCTAAAAAGGTTTAATCAGGAATCCTATTTACTACAGAAAACAGATGGAGACTCCAAACCTTGATCCCTCTACCAGTAATTATTTCCTTTATATTTGTATTTCCCCTCTGCATCTCTTTATTCTTGTTAATTTACATTTTACAACATCATAGGCTGTAATTGTGACACTTTAAAATACACACTAGAAACAACAGAATTACAACCCTTTTAAAGTTTTTCACAACAAAATTTATTAGAAGAATAGTGGTTTTGAAAAGTCTAGCATCCAGTGAAAACTACCATACACAACGTTACAGCTGGGAATGTGTTTCCAAAATGACATGGTCAAATAATACAATGGAGCCATTAAATCTTACACATGCACAACAAGAGAATTAGCGCTTCTGACATACAATGCAAAAAAAATAAATGGACCACGTGAATTAAAAATTTAAAAGTACTTATCACATACATTAAGACACAGCTTATTTAGTCCAGTCAAAAAATCAGAACTGCATTAAAAAAATTAATGTAGTGCAATCAAACCAAAAACCTTAATTTGTGATCATAAGTGCTCTACTACATAAAACGTTGATCATAGCAAGGAACAAAAGTTCAAATCACACAGTACAAAAAAATCTGTAAATAAATATAAACTACAGTACAAGAGAAATATTAAATTATACAATTCCGTCAAACTGTAAACAGTATATTGAAATGAGGTCCATAAGAGTAAAGGGGGGGTTCCTGTATTTTTTCCCATGACACTTGAACTTCTAGAGGTCAGAGAGAAATGCCATTTTCCATACTCGTCAAAGACTATGGGTCACATAAATAGAAAGAGAACTCTTTTCAGATGTAAAGTATCAAATAATAAAGCAGAGGTGTTGCTGACTTGCAACTGCAGACACATTACTACAGGTACAGAGAAGCGGATTTTTTCTTAAAATTTCACCCCCTGTGCAGATACAGCAGACAGGCCCATCACTACAGCTGTTAAGTGCCAACACATTCTGAATTAGTGCTCAGCATTAGAAAAGAGACACCTGTCAGGGGCTTAGTCTTTCCAATTATGTGGTAGTGATTATACAGACTATTATAGACTTGTACCTCTGCTGATTATCTGACAGGTTTACATGCTTGTCATACAACACCGACTTTGGCAGAACAATTACTAATAAACTCAAAGCACTTCTGGCCCGTTGGTTTCCATCACAGTGGCCAGTGCACAGAATTCTCTAAAGACATTGCATAACTAGAATGTAGAGGTCAGACACCCAAGGACCGGTGCTTGAATTTAGAAGTAGTTATGGTGAAAGAGAAGCAAGAGCCACATTAAGGAAATGCTTCTGTAGAGTTTACAGAAGCAGCTGGGAATGTATTTTACTTTAGCTGCACTGGCTAGTAGTGGCATTTTAAAATATATACGCTTAAGATTACATATATAATATATATGTATAGAATATAATACATATTATATAATATATAGAGAGAAATTTCTTACAATACATAGTTAACAGGAACCCCCATGCGATCTGCTCAGTAGTAACTGAATATACAGAATGCCACTATAAGTGTCTGAGGCACTGTGTGCTGGAGAGTAATATGCAGCTTTAAAATCCGTTTGGCTGAGTTATACCTGGATACCTGAACTGAGTTTTAAGTTGACATTCATCAAAGATGTGCTATCAGCACGTCAAAAGAAAAGCAAAACAAAATACAAGTCACTGCTAGGTTTAAGAATAGAGTACAAGTACCTGAATTGAGTGAGGATAGTGTGTAAACTGTCCCTGAGGGTTTTTAAACAGTGTGTACAAGCTGGATTCCTAAGAACATTAGTTTAACTTACATTGCGGACTGATAAAATACCAATGTCTGACAATTTAACAAGTGGAGGTTAGAAAGAGTTATGAGCAAACACTCCAAACATATTTTATACATTTTTTAAAGCAGCAGTAAGCTGCTGTAAGCATACATCCCATCAGTACAAGCAACACATGGGACTCAGATAAAGGTTTCTATTTGCAAAAAGCCCATCACATATCAATAAGTAAAGAATAGTCACCTGCTAAATTAGAATGCACCTAATTACAGACTAGCAATTCAAGATTAGGTTTTTAATCAAATACTTTGCTATTACATACTAAAATTCCTTAAGCACACGAATGCTGGTATTCTAATCTAGTTAGTTTTTTTAAAATGTTCCCCCTTCATTTAAGAAATAGACCATTCCACAATTTAAACATTAAGATCCATTTTCAGTCCTCAGACGTAAAAAGCATGTCAGTGAGTTTATATTAAAAATTTACATGGTAAAAAGGCTTGAATTTCAGCCAAAAGATTCTAAACACTGCTCATTCCCTGAAGGTGTAAGGGAGAGAGAATCCCTACCCATTTTTCTAGTGATATATTTTTCAAACTGAACACTACACAATGGTTTAAAATGATTTTTCATTTTGGGAAATTTCCCTCCTCCCTCCCAGTTACCCCAGATTCCAAATCTCAAGCCCTGAAATGGTCTGTGGAAATGATTTGTTAAAATATCAAGCATATACATTTAGAAGTTGCCTGAACACTATAAAATATTGTAGTAGTATTCTTTAAAGACAGATTAATATCTCAAGAGAACTTGTGATCTGACATGACAAATGGTTAATAATAATCCTAGATTGTAACATTTACAGTATCTAGGACTCTGAAGACCAGATAAATTAAGACTTTAGTATATTAGAACACAAAAAAGTGCTGAAGGATCCCTTTTCCGGTATTGTACAATAGGTCAGACAAGTGCTTTTATAATGACAGTAACGTTTACTGTACTTGCTGCCACCAAGCATAAAAATATCACCTGCAAAAACATTTGAGATGTAGCACCAAGTATTTGATAAACTGTATTAGTAACTCTAGTGGTGTCTTCATTATTTTAGGGTGGAGAAAATATCTAGATCTGATTTCATCTGGCTAGTGACCACAGAAAATTCTCTTCTGATGGATCTGTCTGTATCCTAACCCCAGCCACCATCATATTCACCCAGACAGACATATCTGCAAATATATTATCTTAAGAATCTTGCTAAATTCTACTCACCTATTCAATAGGGACAAGTAAAATATATTTTTAGAAAGAGAATGAAATTTTCTGGACAGAATTTTAAAAAATCCTTAATCATTGTAAAAAGGGTGGGGAAATAGATTTTGCAACTGGGCTAGGAAATTTTCATGAGGATACTCTAAGGCTATTTGAAAATGAATGTTTTCAGGACATTACCTGAGTAAGGGTATAATTCTGTAGGACATGAAATCCAAGACGGCTGTAATACTGGTACACAGATTTTGCCTAAGTCAAACCCAGAATCTGTGAAAGACAGATGTTGGAATATATGCATGTAACTGCTTGTGGGGTTTTTTGGTATCTGTGTAGTGTACCTGTGGATCATTTTTTGTGTCTACAATATTTCTGTTTAGCGATCATCAAGATATGATGAAAAATTCAATTATATATTACATACTGAAAGAGTAAATATAGTGATTACAATATATGATAGTTCCAAATGAACTTGCAACTAACTAACAGTGCATACGTTTAAGCTTCTGCAGGATCTAATTTCGAGTTTTCAGTATAATTCAAAAGCAGTGGAAACCTTACCTGTACCAAAACTAGTCACAGAAAGAGAATTTGATAGACATAATTTGTATACTAGCATTAGTCAATATAATCTTATTTGGGAAAAAAAAGGTGGGTTTACTTAAACCAGCATAAATCTCACCGCTGAAATTTCTATTAAGGAAAACCTCAAGTTATTCCTGACCCTCATGAATATGTAGGCAACATACCAATGTTACCACTATGTTTTGGCAGAGAATTTAAAACAAAAATCATTTTGTGACGAATAAAGCTTTCTGTACAATGTAATAAATTCTCCTTCATACAGTTTGGACTTGCAGCTAGTGTACATCATCTTTAAACCAAAGCGTTAAGCATCTGTCTTTATTTAAAAAAAAAAAAAAAAAAAAAAAAAAAAAAAAAGACCTCTCCATGTTATAGTTCTGGTAACACTGCATTTTGGGTAAGACAAGGGAATTGCACAGCATTCCCTTCACTCACAGGCCACATTCATCTACCACTCCTAAAACTCAAGGACAGCCAAGAAGAGAGACTTAATCTTAAAGAAACTGAACAGAAAGACTTGGGAATTTGCCCTTCCACCTGACACCAGTATAACTATCCTTTTCAGTACAGTTTGAAAAACAATTTGATATGAACAAATAAGTTATTACGGCTTGTACAGAGTTTAGTAAACCCCAGGACTGGGGGATCATTTTGCCAGTTATCTTCACAAAACCCTAATCAATTTCTTTAGGAAGCCAACCTACTCTTTAGCGCTTCCCTGAAGGAAATGTTTACAGACTCTTTTAAATGCAGATTTGCCATGAAACACAGCACAAACCATAAGCACTGGAACTAGGGGTTTCGGGGTGCTGCCACACCCCCTGGCTTGCAGTAGTAATAAGAGTTTCCATGTTCAGCACCCCTACCATAAAAATTGTTCCAGGACCACGGCAAAAATCATTCTTTGTGTGCTCCTGAACAATCTAAATGTATATGTGCAGCTGCCTCTTGTGTGACAGGAGTGTCCTCAGGCATGTGACTCAGGAAAGAACCACAAACAAAAGAGTACATAATAGTTACATCAAGACTGAGCAGCTGAATTTGTTACCATGTAAGAGGCACCAATCATATACATTTATTAAGAATCATTTCTGTTCTGAAATGGGAAATATTAGGGCTGGATTTCAGGTCTAGTGGCAGGCAGCATGGGCCAGTCAAAGTTTGGGTCCTGGGGCCAGTGAGAAGTAAGAGCACATTTTTTGTGTTGCTATTTAGGAACTTCATCTGACTAATGCAGAAGTAGCAATGAGTGATTCTAAAGGAAGCTGTGACTTGAGCTTTTAATGGACTGCATGGGGCTCTGAGGATCTTCTCTCTACACCAGAAATAAAGTAAGCCCAAATACTACATGCCCCTACAATATATAATTGGAATGTTCCATTCTTTATAGCTGGAGTCAAGTGTAACAGCCACAATAAGAATGCCTACTACATTGTGGAATGAGGATCCAACTGGCTGAAAGTGAGGTAAGAATTTGTAATAGGTCACTAGAGTTCTAAAAAAGCACTTTTACATTTTACAGGTCCAAATAAAAAACAGATACATTTCATACATGTCGGGCTTGCTCACCAGAACTGTACGATAATTAACTCCACACCAGGACCCCTACCACATCTTCATTATATGCTGCAGCAAAGATTTACCAAGCAACATCTAAACTTCAGTACAATATGAAAATTGATTCTTAAAACTTTATACACACAAAATAGAACATTACTTTTCTAGGATGGGAATAGAGAGAGGGATTCTCCTTCATGATAGTTGGGCTGAAAAACTAGTTTTCAGAGACTGCCACAAATATGATTCACAGTTTCTTGCTGTCATCAGCAGCCTCTTTCAGCTAAGTGAAAACTACATCATCAGTGTGCTATACAACAATACTGCTGAATCCAATGACTATATCTGATGGTTACCCTTGGGAACAAGAGAAAACTAGTGACTGAAAATACCTGAAAGGCCGCCTCCTACAGACTCCCTGATTTTCACAGGGTAGCAGTTTGTCTGTGTTCTGTTAACATTGTGCTCCCACAAAAGCACCAGGAGGAACAAGGTCTAAGCCCTATCTCCTGTCCAACTGATCCAAATAACATAAGCATCCACTTATCAGAAATAACATGAGAAACAAAGCCTTTGTTATAAAGACAGCAGTGAACCACCACATCTTCCCACACCAAAATATGGTCAACTGGGAATTCTGGCCATGCAAACTGCTAGTCAGCAGAAAATTAAGCATGCTAATGGACAAACATTAATTCCAATTATATATTTAAAATGATCCCAAATACTACGAAGATAGCTACACTGAAAGCGCCTGTAAAGAATATGGAGTGAAAGAAAGAAATTGAACATCAGTGGATCACTGCAGCACTAGAGCGATACCAGTCATGTGATCAATCACCTCAGAGAAAATACGTTAGATGGGACTTTGAAACAAAATTTAACATTAAAAGGTGCACCTGAATATTACAGACTAAATTTACAAAACCTACAATAAGGTAAAATATATATCTTTTGAATATTCAGCAGCTTTTTTTAATTGTTTTTATTTTTTTGAGAGGCTCATGAAATTTTAAAAGGGACCACTAACTAATCTCAACCATGCTTCACAAAACAATAATGGCTATTTTATATTGCAATTACCAATGTAATGCAATTAGTGCTTAAAAAATAATCTACACATTTTTTTTCCTTTTTTCTTTTTAAACAGAGACCTTTGGAGGAAATATGGTTGTTCAAAAGCTTCTCAGAAAAGAAAGATTACCTGAATATTAAATGATCACAGATCTCAAGTGTAATGTTTAAAAGCTTCGCAGACATGAATATTACAATCTTCAGGTCTCAGGACATTTAATCTGAGAAAGATAAGCGTTTGGTTTGTTTTTAAAATTCACTTTCTAACCAAAGCAAATAATAAGAGTACTTCACTTTTCACTATCTATTTACAATTCTTAGCCTACAGTCTGAACTGATGCAAGACAAGTTCTCTTTTTAAACTGCAGCATTCAAGGGTAGGCACACCATTCTTCTGCTGCACGATTGTCATCCACTTAAACAGACACACACAAAATATTGAGGTGAGTAAATGAGCACTCCACGTGCACTGCAATAAAACTCAACTCATACACCACTTAAATAAAGACAACCGCAAAAGGTTAAACCTCTCTGAACAGTAAAACTCTAAGCAAGTGTAACATTTTTAGCTTGCAGCAAACCTTCCACTAAAACCTCCAACAGCAGATGAAATCACACATTTAACAGTGCACTTTTATTGCAATCTCCAGATAAACTGGACTATATTGCAGAGTTTATATACTGCTACTGAGCTTACAACTGCTTTAAATGATGAGATGGCAGCTAGATCTCTATGAGGAACCAGACTTTTGAGTGTTGACATTCAGTAAAAAACAAAAACAAAGCACGGCTGGGCCAAAAGCCCCGACCATCTCAAGAATGAGCAGTGCATATTTAAAACGACAGCAATGGTGTGCCTAACCTTTGAACAGAATAGGTTGCTGGAAAAAAAAATATAAACAAAAGAAGGCTAATTGAATTAACTGCTCCAGAATTCATTCAGTAGCCCTGGGGCTACGGAGGCCATCTTCCCATGAACTTTTTAGTATCCACTTTCAATCACCAACAGTGCTTAATGCTCTCTCACACACAAATTCCAACACTTCTTTTGGTTGTGCAACTGGGGAAATAGTGGTCCTACAAACCTTTTGCACAAGTTTAAATTAAGACTAAATTGTTTCCACCTGAAGAACCAGCAATTCTGATTTTGTCAAATTGTAATAAGTCCAGTGAGCTTTATCTGGTGACTGATCACTCCAGCAGAAATGATCAAAGACAAGAGTATTGTACAAAATGTATCCTGAATCTATATAACGATAAAAATATCACCATACTAAAAACAATTGGACTTGTGGTTTATGGAGTGTTTATATGATGTTTAACTGCTAACACTAGTGTGTGCTAAACCACTATCAAATCAACACCAGGTAAAAGTAAAACAAAGAAATGCAGGATATGAGAGAACATTTCCTGCTACTGGCAACTGTAGTATTTAAAAAGGAAACACTCATTGGGTGTTCAACCCTGACAGTATTACAGCTAGATATGATGTGGAGCCTAAATCAGATCAGGCTACCTGTGTGTTTTTATTTCTTCCCTGAACATTAACACAGATCCTTCATTAATGTGGATATTTGGGCAGACTAGAGAGGTTGTAAAGTTTATGAGATCACTGTTGTGTTTTACGCAAGATCACAGTAATTTGTTACGCGTACCCCCACTCCCCACTTTAGAGTCATTTAACCTAGTTGTTGGAACCGCAGTTTAGTAAACTCAGAATCAAGTCTGTAAAAAGTGACAGGTTACAAAGAACCATAGTTTTGTTAAAATGAGGCATACCCCAATACATCATTTAGTGTACCCTGACTGCTCCCGACTAAAAGGAGCTTGTCTTCCGTGAGATAAGGCTACATCCTCAAACAGGTGAGTCTAAATCTCACCTTTATAAAATATCAAACAAAATTACAGCGAAGGTAGTGTTACAAAGTAGTTAACCAAAGTATTCTGAAGGTAGTGTATGTAAGTTTCCCCACCCCTCCCCTCTGGGTGAGCACTAAGCAGACTGCTAATGGTAAATTAATTTAGAAAGAAAATGGCAAAAGCCTAATTAGACCCAATTGATTACCCATCTCCAAGTTCAAGAGATTTGCCATTCCTAAAGAGCTTGTGTTAGTTTAATCCTTCAATCAACTGGATCCAAGAAGGGGGAAAAAAAGAGTTCTGAAGAATTTGTGAAGCTTTTCAAATTATTATAAAAAATAGTTTGATTCTCATTCAAAAATGTCTGGCATTAGAGAGAATCAGTTTCACAGAGTGGACTTGGTTTTGAAAGGCAAATATGAAGGAAAAAAAAAAAGAAAAGAAAAGAAAAAAAGTACAGGCTCCACAGGCAAGGAGTCTACTTCCACATGTCTGCATTCTTTGTGAGGTAACTCAATTCTCCATAGAACAATAGAGAAACATGCAAAAGGCAAAAAAAAAAAAAAAGAAAGAAAAAGAAAAAGGATCTGAGCCATACTGGGCCAGAAAATTTACAACTATGCAACATTCGGAGCACACCTTTCACCTGTGCCCACAAGAGTCTCATGCTAAACTGCAAAGGAGCAAGTGTCACAGTAAACAGAGGGGAGTCAGGTGCACTCAGTAGTAGCTGAACAATGCAGTAGTGCTCACCCAGTCTGTAAAGTAATTGGCACTCTACAACATCCCTATTCATCTTTTGATTCATTCGCACTTTGTGCTGCCTCTCCCTGGGGATCTAATTCCATCTTTATTGAAACATCCTGCCCCTCCGACCTCATTAATTTCATTTTTTTCTTTGGAGGGTTTTTCAAAGTGCCCAGCCTCTCTTTAACTTTGTACTCCAGTGTACTGTGGGGAATCCCATAAATACTCTGAGCTTTGGAAACACTCATTTTCCCACTCATAACCACAGAGATTGCTTCCTCCAGTATCTCGCTGTTGTACTGTCTGTATCTCCCTCTTTTCTTCCTAGGTTGCTTGGAGCCAGGATCTCCCTCTTGATCAGAGGTGGGATATGGCTGTCCAGAGGTAGACTGCTCAGCATCTGAGCCCCAGGAATCTGGTCCAGCATCCAGCAAACTTCTCCTGTTTTGTTTTGGAAGGATAGCCCTTAACTTTTTACTAAGCGCGCTCTCCGTTTGTGAACCCATTACCAAAGAGCTATAGCTGTACTGGTCACCAGTGCGGGACTCCCATGAAAGGTCCATGCCTCGAACTTGTGGTATCTTTAAATCCACAGGAGATGAATGGCTCACATCCTTTTTCCCATCCTGTTTAGTATGAAGTGCCATTTTTTGAAAGGCAGAGTTTTCTGTAAGAAAAGGAAGGTCACTGATGTTGCTGAGTGCACCATTTCCCCTGAATTTCATGCGACTGAAATTGAATTCATAGTGTGGTTTTGCCCAAGAAGCCTCCCTGGATAATATTAAGTGCTGTCCATGATTCTGCAGTCCAGATGGCCCATGGCTGGCAGCTGTAGAAAACTGGTTTCTGCTCAGCAGTTCTTCGCTAATCTGTAGTGATCGAGCCAGTGGAACTTTAAGAGATGTGGAGTGGCCATAAGCTTCCCTGGTTCCATCTTGCAAGCTTCTTGGAGGTACCCCATCACCACTCCGAAGTCCCTCTGGATGGTGCTGGCTGGGTCTCCCAGGTCGCCTAATTGGATGGAAGGAAACTGATGTGAGCAGGACTTGCACAGGTAGGGAGGGATGGGTGAGGGGGCCACTCCTTTATTAGAAGGCCTTGCTTGGGTAACATCACTTTTTGTGTTATTTATTTTTGTCTCTATTATTATTATTATTATTATTATTTTTTTTTTAAGTCTCAGCATCAGTCAGTTTTAAAACTTGTTCGCAAAAAAAGAGAAGCTTTTTGGGCAAAGAAAAATGAAAGCTGCTGCCTGGTCTCTGGTTGGGTTCACAAATTCTCGGAGTAGAAAAGGCTTCGCGCGCAAGCGTCTGAAAATAGCACCTTAATTCTAAATTACAAAGTAATAGTCAGTCTTCATAGATCTATACACGACTGTGTTACTATTGTGACGTTACCACTAAACAAGTACAGTAATAAAAGAGTGATACAAAAGTGATACCAAATGCAACATATTCAACACACAAAAACCACAGCCACCTGCAGTATCAACACATTGGAGGAAACCTTGGAAGTTGTTTGCTTACATCACATACAAGTAAGAGTAGCTGCTCAATGTAAAAACGCTTAGCAGAACTCCAAGGAATTTGCTTAACTTGTAGTAAACACTAAATGTAAGAACTGGAATATTGCAGATCACAAAGAAAAACACTACATTATACCAGACTTACCACACTGATTCCTTTTAAATACAACTAGCTGCATAAATACATGTTCCTGATTCTCTGCTTGATATACATCAAGGCTAGAAGAAATGGTCTTTTCTTACCTCCAGAACAGTTATTCAGGTTCGTGCTCTACAAATTTTAGTCCAGATCAGGGGTTAGAAATAGGAAAATCAGTGTTTTTAAATATAAAAATGTTAATTTAGAGTATCAAATCAAAACATTTGTTTTTGTTTTTAAGTGCTTTTTTTCCAAAGAGCATTCCTGTAGCAAGGTATGCTTATTTAAGGTAATTTTTAGAATACTGTAAACCAAATTATATTGGTCCACAATAAAGTAGCTAAACAAACACACAAACCCTAAAACCTTTCCATATTCAAGACAAATATTAGTTGAAAGAAGAGACTGCAAAAGCATGTCAGGAGGAAGCAATTACATTTTGAAGCTCTGGAATATTAACGTGGTGTGAAGCCATCCCGGTTCAGAGCAAGAATGGCTTATTCAAGGATAGCAAATTCTATAGAAAAACTGCACTAATACTTTTGGAACGTTGCATTTTAGATTGTCCTTACTCTAAATATCTCTTATGTTATTCCCTTTTAGCTGACATTTGCAACCCACATGGTGCTTAAAAGGTATACTGCTAATCTCCCTCCAGAATCTGACAGGTCTTAAAAATTATAATCAGGTAACAAGAGTCCACGTGGATTCTGAATAAAATCCATCACTCTCAAAGAACTGAAGAAGATACCGCTACTATTTCTGATAGACCGTCAGATAAACAACGTGTGCTGCCTACTGGCTCTGTACCAATGAACTAGTAAACCACCCCTGAGGATGCCCCAATTTTCCCAAAGTTAAGAAAGCATCGACAGCTTGCTAAGGAGACAGAGCTAATTTGCATTAAACAGAGCAGACTGCAGTCACCCTCATTTGCAACACAAATGTGAAGGAAACTATAGGTGTCAGTATGCAATGCTTTTTCTTGATTCCAACAGCTCTGATCAGGACACAGCATGGGATGTTGTGGCCTATAGTCTCCACATGCTGTATTCTGGCTACCCTTTGACGTACAAACAAGGAAGCAGGCGGTCAGAGCCATGTTAGCTTCTGATGCCTTCAAAATAGGAGAAGAGAGATTGAAATAATCTTTTCTGAATTGAAACAGACGAGTTGCTGGGAAAGATTTATTTTAGAGTTAGAAAAAAGTTTAAAACTACTAACGTGGTAAATGGGGAACTATACAAGCAAGTACTTGAGATTATTCCTTTTTAATACCTAGTAATAAGGCTTTAAGAGGAAACACAGTAAATGCGACCTTCATCAAAAGATACAGTTTAGGAGGTTAGTCACGTCGATGGCTGCCAGTACTAGTTTTTTTAGTAATTAAAAATCCAGCAACTTTCATAAAGCTAAATCCAACAATTAAGTATTCTTTAGGCAAACTGGCTAAAATATTTATTTCTCAAAAAGAAGAACAGGAGTACTTGTGGCACCTTAGAGACTAACAAATTTATTAGAGCATAAGCTTTCGTGGGCTACAGCCCACTTCTTCGGATGCATATGCATCCGAGTGTTCTCTGCTCATGGCAAGTTCTCGAGGCAAAATCCCATTGTTAACACCCCGAATCCCTTTGACTCCCAGCCTACCACCTAGTGCAAGTGCCTTGTTCCTATCTGAGCATACAGGGTCACTAGACATATACAGCCATAATCATGAGAAATCTGGAGTTTAAAACTAGATTTGCTGATAGAATATTCTCTGGAACTAATTTCTGCAAGGGTGCTGTTTAAATTGACTTTCTGTGTGTCCTCATTTAAGCTGTGCTAATGCTAGCAGTGTTGTAGCCCTGTTTGGTCTCAGGATATTAGAGAGACCAGGTGGATGAAGTTATAGCTTTTATTGACAAACTTCTGTTTGGGAAAGAGACAAGCTTTTGAGCTATGCACAGCTCTTCTTCAGGTCTGAGAAAGGTACTCAGAGTGTCACAGCTAAATACAAGGCAGAACAGATTGTTTAGCATAAGTAGTTAACACATTCAAAGAGACCATTTAAGGTGAAGTGGCCCATTAAACAATTACAACCCATACTTCATGGGGACCACTCCCTGAGAGAAATCTTTCCCAAATCCCCTCTTCTGGCCTTCAAGCAATGCCTCTACCTTGCCTAAGGAATGATCATCATCAGAAGCAAGCTTCTCACAGACCAGGAGACACCAACCAAAGCAGCACCAGACCCTGCCAGAACAACAGATGAAACACTTGCAGACATATCTCCACTGCTTTTATGATCAATACCCCCAACAACAACTATGTACATGAAACCAGACAATTACTATGCTCTCCAATGAAATCACACAGAAAAATGATAAAAACAGAAACACCCTATCACCTGTGGGCGAACACTTTTCACAAAACTATCACTGCATAACTCACCTCTCATTCTCATCCTCAGAGGAAACCTAAACTACACCTTCAAAAGACGAGCTTGGGAGCTTAAATTCATAACTTTGTTAGACATCAAAAATCATTATTTTAATAAAAAGACACTGTAACCCACTAACCCCATTTTTTTTGTCCCATGACAGCGGAGGTATTAACAGGCCACTTCACCTTGAATGGTCTCTTAGAATATGTGTTAACTACTTATGATAAACGATCAGTTCCATTTTGTATTTAGCTGCCACTCTCTGAGTACCTTTTTCAGACCTGAAGAAAAGCTGTGTGTAACTCAAAAGCAAGCCTCTTTCACCAACAGAAGCTTGTCCAATAAAAGTTATTACCTCACCCAGATTGTCTCTCTCATACTATCAGGCAGTTACAAGTTACCCCTCCATAAGATGCATCAACAATAACGACCCACAATTTATGTCTTCTGAACTGCTAAACATTTTTAGTGCTCTGACAACAATGTTAGAAGAAAGTACCAAAAAAAAAAAAATGTAGTAAGTCTCGTCTAATAAAGTTCAGTTTCATTCACTATCCAAAAAACTTTTACCCCCCCCCCAAAGAACTTTCCAGATTGTTGTGTTAAAAGCTCCAATCTCTAAATTATACTGCAAAAATGCAGTCTTCATAGCTTAAGGGGAGAGTGAGTTTTCACCTACACTCACACTGCTAGCACTGAACCCAACAAGAAGGTGAGGGGAAATCAAAGAACCAGCAGTACTGAATTCTAAAATTAAATCTTTTTTTTAAAACCTGTCCTGGTAAACAATCAAGCTTTTATTTGGCAGGTGGGAAGAAGGTATTTTTTGCAAAAGGCCCATAATAAAATACTCGTTACTCCAAAAGGTTAAAACCAAAATTAATCGGTAGCAGTTACCAGGAGGCAACTGGTATAAATTTATGCTAAATCAAATAAAATCAATTATTTTTAAAAATGGTAGTAAGTTGTTTTCCCTTACCCATTCCCTGCAGTACTGGAGCTGGCTGGAGAATGGCTCAGAGAGGTGCTGCCGGCACAAGGACTTTTCTTAGTGGACAGATCAAGCACTCCGTCTGCAGAGACATAAGAATCACTTGAGGAGGAAAAGAAGCAGGAGCACACTGTGATTTCCCTTCGGTAAAATAAACATGTTGGGGGACTAGATGGTACAGTGGCTTAACACACTGGCTTTTCATCACTGGAGAGTTGGAGTCACTTCCCAATTTGGTTGCACATGATGGCTTCCTTTTAGTCCTCATCGCAGTCACTACATAGACTGGCAGAGTTTGGCAGAACTGACTTCTCTTTACTAGGAGAGGAAAAGGACTAGAGCACCACATAATGTTAACAGTTAGATGCATACTGCAGCATCACCAAACACAAAAGGTTCCAAAATCAAGAATAAGACTCCCAAAAAATCATGATATCGGCTTTAATATAAGGGTTGAAAATTCTTTGCTTTTTGGTCTGACTCTGGATTTCTGGGCCCATGGGGAATTTGCATGGGATAATTCAATCGCAAATGAACACCCAGAAATGCAAGCTCCCTGTTCAACTGCTAGGAATGCAACTTTACCTTTCTCTCCTACTCCATGATGAAGTGTCCCAGTGGGGAAGCTGTCAACCTCTCCCTCTTCTGCCTCCCTCCACATACTCCATGCCCCAGAACAGTTTCCTGCTACAACCACATTCTTGTTCCTTTCCACTACCATGCCTCCCTCCATATTCTCTTGTCCCTCACACCTCAATCTCCCTCTCTGTTCCCCCACTTCACATACACATTTCCTAACATTAAAAAGTTTCCTGACCAGTTTCCAGACCACAGAGAATGGGGAAGCCATCTTTGCTAAGGAAAGCCTGACCTCAATCCCATTGGAAACAATGGGAGACTTTGGCCATTTGTAATAAAAACAACTTTTTGTGAGACAAGCCCAGATGCCTGAGATTACTGGCAACTCTGAAACATGGGGCTTATGGGCAAGGCAAAGAGGAGAGTTACCACAGCTACTTGCCCATGGTATGTCTAGCTTGAATAAGTACCATCAATTCTTATAAAAAGAACAGGAGTACTTGTGGCACCTAGAGACTAACAAATTTATTAGAGCATAAGCTTTCGTGGACGTACAGAGCTCTGTATGCATCTGAAGAAGTGGGCTGTAGTCCACGAAAGCTTATGCTCTAATAAATTTGTTAGTCTCTAAGGTGCCACAAGTACTCCTGTTCTTTTTGCGGATACAGACTAACACGGCTGCTACTCTGAAACCTATCAATTCTTATGTTCATGATGAAATATATTAAAATGCAGGGGAGTTCTCGGGTTGTCTCAAACTGCCCATGTGACATATATGTATTTTGTTTTATTTCCCAACCCCTCCTCTTTCAGCACATTGTTCTATACACTCTGTTTGGAAATGTAGCATAATCCAAATTTAAGTAAATAGGCTTCTAGTTTTGAATGTAGCAATACCCAGACACAATGTGTTTATAGAAGTACAATAACATAGTGAAACAGCATTCCCTTCTCAAGTAAATCTACTAAGGGCTGGTCTACACCGGGAATTTACATCGGCATAACTGCGTTTCTCAGGGGTGTGAAAATCCCCCCCCCCTTTCGCCCCCACAGCTATACTGACCTATCCCCCGGTGGAGGCAGTGCTAGGTGGATGGAAGAATTCTTAGCTACCACCTCTTGGGGAAGTGAATTCCGAGCAATGACAGGAGAACTCTCCCATCGGTATAAGTAGTGTCTACATTGAAGTGCTACAACACTGCAGCTGCACCATTGTCGTGTTTTAAGTGTAGTCATGGAGCATGACTGCTTCAAAGGAAGCCACATCCATCCCCCCTCTGCCAGGAGGGTCACCACGACATGAGGGTGAGGGGGATCCTTCAGAGTGTTCCCCTTCATTAGCCACAGGGGGATAGCTATGAATCATCTAATTTCCCCCTACACTCCTTCAAAACAAAGATATACCAAAATGGCACCACTGGAACTGCTCCAAGAGAGTCTGTTAAATACATCATTACAACAGGGTTTTTTGCCATATTCATTATCTGTCATGTAGCAATGTGAACTATAATACATACTTGTATGGATTAATCACATAACTGCGAATAATTATGGAATTACAACATGCATGCACACAGTAAAAGTGTTATGAACATTTATAAATTCACTTGAAGTTTTTCTATATCTTGGCAGATAACAACAACAACAAAAGCAGTTCATCCATTTTCTGAACAACCTATCAATAAATACTTTGTTTTTCAGCACACATTTCTGTAATTAAAAGAGCTAAGACAAAAACCCTCTGTACCAGTCTTTCAGGCAAGGGACTAGGAAGAAAACGGACCTTGTAATGACCTGAATAGTTGAACTCATTTCTCTATAATTTTGCAAGAAGATCCATTCCCGTGATTGAGATTTTTATACCAAATTTAGCCCAGAGCAAACTTCTGTTGGCTGAGTTACAATGTACTGGCACTACCACAGTCTTCATTACAACAGCTCTCTGCTGCCACGGTTAACTTAAGAAGTGACATGACCATTTACAGTAAGTGACATTAATGGTATTTGTTCATGACACTGTTTCCGGGATGTGTTTTGTTTTAACCTTCTTACCAAAACCTCCATAAATGTGTCTCTCACAATGAATATTAGAAAGATGTCTGCAGTACCCAAAATTAATTGTACATAAAAATAGCAAAAGGCTTTAAACATGAATCCTTTTTAGTAGGTGTATTTAAAGGCAGTGATTTTCAAAACAACCTTTCCCAATATGGGGTACGCAGGCCTACCCTATTTTTCATGCAATCATTTCAGACATCTTTTATTAACACATTCTCACAAAGTTCAAAGGGTTAATCTGAATCATATCAGTCCTGTTAAAAGCTC
Source organism: Trachemys scripta elegans (assembly GCF_013100865.1). Lineage (NCBI taxonomy): Eukaryota > Metazoa > Chordata > Testudines > Emydidae > Trachemys > Trachemys scripta. The sequence continues at coordinate 125,184,928 of NC_048304.1, read as the reverse complement.
CTCTGCATTGGACACAATGATCCCCTCTATTCAACACAGTTTCAGGAAAGAAGAGACAAAATGTTCAGCTATTACAATGGTGTTCGGAGAATTTGTTCTTTAAAAGCAGTTTGACAGAAAGCAAGGTTATCCATTTAACACAAGCTCTGCAGCACTGCACTATAGAAGATATTCAGTCTGTACTCTGCAAAGTATTTTTTATGTACAAAAATAAACTTCTGCTAAATACATAAAGAAGGAAACCATTGTATACCTTGTATAGGGGTTCCATTTTTTTATCCTGCATTCACTAAGCAACGTGCCATATAGTAACTAGCATTTCAAAAACATACTGCTTCTAATCCAAGCCAAACACGATTCAGGACTACTATTCTGACCAAATAAAATAAGATAACATTATACATAAAGCTTCCTAACTCTCTGATCTTGCCTTAGCAGGTACATAAACAAACACACTACACATGTTCATAGCATAGCTCTCCTTGTAACAGTACCCTTGTTGCTAGAGTCAATTTGGAGCCTTGTCAACAACTCTTCTCCTCTTGCATTAAAGGCACATAGATCTTTATAGCCTCCAATTTTTCAGCAACTTCCTTCTCCCACCCCATCACATCCAATCAGTCACTACATTATGCACTGCATTATGGGGTCTACATCTTTGCCATTCTGTGTTTCAATTAACAGTTTACACTTCTAATTCTTCCCTGCTTTGTGCCAACAATGCCTCTAGCATATTGGAACTGAATGCAAGATACTTTTGGTAATAGTCATACCTTGTTCACTAGGTTCTGACTGAGACTTTCTGACAGTAAGGTCCAGAGGCGAGTCTTGGTCAGCCATGAGAAGTTTGCTGAGCACAGGGTTCTGAGCAGTTGCAGCCGTGGGAGAGGAGGCGACCAGAGATGCTTTCAGCAGGCTTTGGTTCTTTGTGCTATTGGGCTGGCTGGAGTCCTGAGTAGAGCTATTTTTTGAGGTATATTCAGCAGCAAACTGTCGGATCATTCGCTGCATGATCTCCCGGGCCACTAGGGGAATATTGGGGTCAGAGACCCCAGGACTGTCTGTAAACATTAGAGATTTTTTTTAAAGGAAGAATTTTACAAGTAAAACTTTGAAATCAAAACATTACATTTCATTCTCTAGATTTTCTTAACGATGCAATACTTCCTTCAAGGAAACACAACTTATTCTTAAGATACCTAAATAACAAAGTGTTGCTATTTATAACATAGATCCTCAATAGAACACCATTCCTACAAGATTTAAGTAATATTTCCTAAACTTTTTTTTCCAATAAGTATATCCCAAATGGACCTTTAAGAGGGGTTGGGGGTGAAAGGAGAATCAGAATCATGAAGGAAAATGTACAGTAATCATTTTAAACAGAAGTTTGTTACAAAAAACAGAACAAAAACAACAAGGAGTCTGGTGGCACCTTAAAGACCAACAGATTTATTTGGGCATAAGCTTTCGTGAGTAAAAACCTCACTTCTTCGGATGCATGTGAGGTTTTTACTCACGAAAGCTTATGCCCAAATAAATCTGTTAGTCTTTAAGGTGCCACCAGACTCCTTGTTGTTTTTGTAGATACAGACTAACACGGCTACCCCCTGATAAAAAACAGAACAGGTTTACGGTGGAAGAGTGGAGTAACTTACCTGCAGTAAGTTACCTGGAGTATTTTAGAATACAGATATTCAGGCCTGCCTGTAGAGGCCTAGACTTTAAGAACTTAGTTGTATTTTTATCACTTAGCTAGTTACAGGGGTATAAAAACCAAGAATCAAAACCACAGTCCGCCGGTGTCTGGGCCTTGTCTCCCTAGGAGAGTCTGAGGCCTGGTTCTTAGGCTCAGGCCTTTGGCTAAGCAGCAGAGGCAGCCATAAGCGGGGAAGCGACCGGTCACATCCTCACCTCCCAAACCCGTCACACTGAAATAAGGTGGGGTTGGACTGTCAGGAAGACGATCCCGTCCTGATAGTGCCCAGCACCACCAGAGAAAGAAACAGAACTGAGGATGGTTAAAGAAAACCTAGTTTGATAACATCCTGTCTGGCAAGAAATCACGTATCAGTGCTTGTGAAACCCTCATTTCTGTATGTTTTATCTTTATGGCCCGCACTTTTCTATTGTTAATCTGTCTGCTATGTTACGTTAGGATTGGTTAGTTAAATTTCAGTAAAATGATTGGTTAAGGTATAGCTGAGAATATTACTATATAAATTGGGGTCAAACAGGAAGTGAGGGGAAGGGAAATCAGAATCATGTTTGCTATGGGGGGGAACGGGAACAGGGACACAGGCAAGGCTCTGTGGTGTCAGAGCTGGGAAGGAGGATGCAGGGTAAATGCTCTGCGGGATCACAGCTGGGAACAGAACACTGGGGAACAGACCCTATCGGCGTATAAAAATAAGCCCGAATGGTGTGAAGGGCTTCGGAATATGCTTGTTTGGAAACTAACCCCAATAAACACTGCATTGTTTGCACTTCGGACTTCTAGTCTTCTGCTTTCTGTCTACGTGACAAGAACCAGGGGAGAGGGTGAAGGGACAGCCCTCTAACAGAGTAACTTCCCCAAAAGCACAGTGGTACCCAATAAATATCCCCATGAGTGGGGCCTTATTTCTCTGGGTCACAGACTCCAAAGTAATTCCATCTAAAAAGCCAAGAGAAGTTCTAGGAATCCTTTCCATCCCTTTCTACACAGTCACTGCAGCATGAGGTTTATTATTGAGTGAAGTCCTCTAATACGAAAGATGCCGAATAAAAACTAACACTATTTTTAAAATAGGTGCTAAGCAACTAATAAGGAATGTGATCTGGGGAAAACAAGAAATACATTTTATTTATTTATATTAAAAACACCAGTGTTTGTACAGGGCATATCACAACAAAGCCCCAATTCTGTCTGGGGGTTTGGGGATACATTTTACAATATTATTACGGTTTTAGATTGGTCATGCTTTGTGGACAGGCAGCAGATCCACAACTACTGCATCAGAGAAACTAAGAAGTCCTGCTACACCAGCTCGCAGACACCTCCTTGTGTTTAATTTGGCCACAGAACAAGTACTCCTGGTGATTTCTGAAGCTTTTAAGACTCGATTTTCATTATATTATCATATGTAATATTCAGATAAGTCTGTGCAATAGAAAAACAAGTTTTTAAAACTTCAAAAAGGGCTACTTGTAGCCAATGTAATGAATCTTCAAATGGAGAAGAAAAAAAAAACCCAGTAAGTGCTCATTTACCCTTAATAGCTGCAATCTGTTTTAGTTTTCTGCCTAGGTTAAAATGTTTTTGTTCTAGAGAAAAAGGAGAGGGGAATAATATTATGTGCTGCATATTTCAATGAATATAGTGTTGCAAGCTTTGCTCTTCCACTACCTTTTTTGTCATCTTTTGTATTAAAAATAAAAGATTCATGGGGCAAGAACCTGCCATTTTATTTGTCTATAAAATATCAGTATGTGGACTTGAACCAGGGTGGATAAAAATCAATGATTTAAAAAAAATAAAAATAAAAATAAAAATCTGATTTTTTTTTTATTTAAATCGGATTTTTTTGATAAAATGCTTTTTGCAGAAAAAAACCTATCTAAAGATAGTTTGAATTAAGATACATTATAGCTCAAAGATATCTCATCATGGAATAGGGATTATAAATTCTAATTCTATAGTCTGAGACAATATATTCATGTCATGTTTAAGAAAAGTTTTCTAAACGAGTTCCAATAGTTCATGGATTAGGGACCCAATCTTACGGGGTTCCAGGGGCTTCTGTATAGATTATTTAGGTTAATCTTTCTATCTACCCAATGGGACTCAGTGTTCAGTATAGAACAGGGGTTCTCAAACTGGGGGTCGGGACCCCTCAAGGGGCCGTAAGGTTATTACATGGGGGATCACAAGCTGTCAGCCTCCACCCCAAACCTCACTTTGCCTCCAGCATTTATAATGGTGTTAAATATATGAAAAAGTGTTATTAATGTATAAGGGGGGGGGGAGGGTCACACTCAAAGGCTTGCTGTGTGAAAGGAGTCACCAGTACAAAAGTCTGAGAACCCCTGGTCTAGAAGATACCATCAGAGATGCTTAGTTTTGCAGTTCTCAAACTGTGGATTTGTGTCTACAGAAGTAACATGCTTGTTAACACCAAAAAATGTTTTTAAAGAAATAAATAATATATAGAGGTGAGAAATAACAGACCTCAACCCTACTGTCCCTCTGCAAATTTGTGTACACAGAGTCAATCCCTTACCTCTCTCTAAAAGTGCAAAGTTTCAAAAAGTTCAATGAATAGAAGATAGTTGGGGCGGAATAGGTCTGTACAAGGAGAAGAAGTCTGGAGATAAATGTGAGAAGGGAGGGACAGGCAGTAGAAACAAAAGTGAAACTGTTTGAGCAGCATATTCCAGAAGTCTTGAGGTCTTTCTGAGTGTAGAATTCATTGATTTGAGATCTACCATACCGTTCTCTCACTAGAAGGAAAAACCTATAATGGCAGCAGGCCCTAAAAGAGACCCAGTTTGGGAATACTTTAATGAAGTTCCTCTACCTGTGGGTAAGACAGGCATGTGTGCAAAATGCAAACAGTGCAACAAAGAAATGCAAGGCCTGGTTGCCCAAATGAAACAACATCATGAGACATGCATCTGACGAAGTGGGTATTCACCCACGGAAGCTTATGCTCCAATACGTCTGTTAGTCTACAAGGTGCCACAGGACTCTTTGTCGTTTTTTACAGATCCAGACTAACACGGCTATCCCTTTGATACTTGACATCATGAGAAATGTTCTCTCTCAGGAGGAAACTGCATTGAAGATGATGAAAGGAATATGTTTGAACATGCCGGATCTTCAGGTTGATAAACTTCTTTATTTAATACTTCTTTCTTAAGGACTGCCTGTCTTCCTTCTGGACTATTCTTGAATTCTCATATTTGAGCAAAAAATATAGTTGTTACTCTATGGTACTATAATTTTAGATGCAGTTGTGATAAAAAATGAACAGTTGAAATAGGCAGATCTTCCTTTTACAATTTCACCTTTAAAGTAGTACTGAATGTCAGTGAATGCAATGAGTAATACTAAATGAGCATTATGGTAATAATAATTAACTGCATTGACTTATTTTGTTTATGAGAATCCATCCTCAACATACAGGATTCTGAAGACTATCCACCTTCAAGATCATCATCATTTTCTATAGTTTCAGAGTTATCTGCCAACGATAGAGTTTCAGTCACATCATGTATGTCACATAGCCACAGTATATCACCTGTAGCAAAAAGGAAAAAAAATCTCCATCATCCAGAAACAATATAAGTTTGTGATAAGAACCAGCATATTACAAAAAGAGGTAATTGATGAAGAAATTGCCTGGTTTGTTTATGCAACAAATTCTCCTTTCCGTATGATTGAGAACCCACACTTCATTAACATGGTTCAGTCATTAAGACCAAGATACAGTCCACCCAACAGAGCAGATGTCACAGGCAAATTGCTGGATAAAGTGCATGAAAGAGAAATCGAGCAATGTGCAAAAGGTCTAGAGGGTAAAATTGTTAACCTGAGTATTGATGGGTGGAGCAATGTCCACAATGTGCTTGTGTGACAATAGAAGAAGGGAATGTCTTCCTTACAGAAACAACTGATACATCAGGAAATGCACACACCGCAGAATACTTACAAGAAGTAGCAGTAAAAGCTATAAGAAACTGTGAAAAAAAATCAAATGTCTAGTACGCAGCTTGCTAACAGACAATCCTGCAAATGTATCCAAGATGAGAAGAAATTATTTAGGAGAGAGCGAAGAGAGTCCCAAACTAATAACATACGGTTGCAGTGCTCATTTGATGCACCTCCTAGTCAAAGACTTCAGTGTTCCAGAAATAAAGGTTAATGTTGTTGAAATTGCAAAATACTTCCATAACAACCACTTTGCAGCAACTGCTCTGAAAAAATTGGGAGGAACCAAGCTAACTCTCCCACAAGACGTGCGATGGAACTCAGTAGTGGACTGTTTTGAGCACTGGCCTAATCTGATGACAGTTTATGAACAAAATCATGAAAATATAGATGGCACTGACACAGCCAAAGTTCTCAACATTGGGCTTAAGAGAAATGTTGAACACATGCTGAGTACCCTGAAGCCTATTTCTGTAGCCTTGAACAAAATGCAGGGAAATAGCTGTTTTATTGCTGATGCTGTTGAAATTTGGAAGGAACTGAGTGAGATCTTAAAAAGAGAAATAAGCAATGAGAGAGTTAAATTACAAGCATTAAAAAAACGAATGGGACAAGCACTATCTCCAGCTCATTTTCTTGAAAATATTCTCAATACTCGGTACCAGGGTCAAACCTTAACTGCTGAAGAAGAGGAGTTGGCTATGACATGGACATCCAGCAACCATCCCTCCATAATGCCATCTATAATAAACTTCAGAGCTAAGGGTGAACCATTCAAGAAATAAAGAGCCCTGTGGCACCTTATAGACTAACAGACGGACTGGAGCATAAGCTTTCGTGGCTGAATACCCACTTCGTCAGACGCATGAAGAAATATATGTTTGCTGATGATGTTTTAAAGAAAGTCACACCAGTGAACTGGTGGAAGTCACTTAACCACTTGATTCAGAAACTGTTGAAGTGATAATCTCACTTTTGACAGCAGTAGCTTCTTCTGCCAGTGTAGAAAGAATATTTTCTTCCTTTGGACTAATTCATTCCAAATTGAGAAATTGTTTGGGACCTGAAAAAGCAGGACAGCTTGTTTTTCTTTTCCAGATTATGAACAAACAGGAAAATGAAGGTGAAGACGACTGAGTTAGCTGCAGAAGCCAATATTTTAAGTTTCTCATGTTGACCTGGCTGACATAGTCGATTTAATTTTTTTTACAAATATTTCATTTAACTATTTTAATTAAAAACTACTTTAACAAAAACAAACCTGATTTTAAAAAACTTGAATGTTTAACTAAATTCAAAAATTCATATGCTTGTTTTGTTAAAATATTATATAAGTTTGCTGTTGAGGAAAAAAATCCAGAATAAATAACGTTGTTGTTTTAGTTAAATAAAACAATTTAAATGTCTGTCTCGTGATGTTCTCCTCCTAATACAACATGGCAAGAAAATCCACCAAATATTAATGATTAACCTGTTGAATTGGAGATAGTTCACCTCCCAAAGACTTCATAAATATCTGCTTCAATTACCTTTGGTAAATGAAATAACCAAACAATCATTCATTTTCTGATATAGCTGTAAAACTAACCTGAAAATTTTTCAAAATAAATCACTTAAAAAATGTATAATGTGTACCTTCTAGAAATAAAACCTACATCTATTTCTGAGTTGTGAAGAATATGTATTAAGGTTATAACAACCAACAAGAATGCACTTTTATGAAGAAATCCGTGATTAAATCAAGTCTTCCTGACTAGTGATTTAAATCATGATTTAAATCTCCTTCTTTAGAGGTTTTTAAGGTCAAGCTTGACAAAGCCCTGGCTGGGATGATTTAGTTGGGGATTGGTCCTGCATTGAGCAGAGGGTTGGACTAGATGACCTCCTGAGGTCCCTTCCAACCCTGATATTCTGTGATTCTATGGTGCATATAGCAAGCCACAATCTAACCCTAAATAAATAATACCAACAACATCTTACTCCCTGTGAAGTTTAGTTCACTATACAATCACATTTCATAATCTTATACTGGTATAATAGTCTTAAACTTCTGAAAGGTTTATGTAAATATTTAATGTATTTCTGTACATTATACTAGCCCTTTATGGAAGTTTTCCTGTAAAGGGCAGGGCACAACAAGAGTTTATCTTGGGCTGAGATGTACCTAAGATTTTAGGTACATAATATACAGGAAACAGACAAGATAGATTCATGAGGCTTACATTGTAACACAGAGGACGTATAAAGGCTCTTTTCACCTAAGGTGAGATCTTCCTTTTCCTCAAGGTTTTATTAAGGCCTATTGAAGGATGTGCAAGATATGTCCAAAGAGAGTAAAAAGAGTCAAAGTTCTTGAAGCCTAGATCTCAGACCCAGACACTGGCAGCAAATATTTTGACACATCCCCTCAAGGTATACATGGGAGGATGCAGAACTCTTCAAAAACATTAAAGCTGCCTGGGGAAATTTCACACAAGGTGGATTACATGCAGATACAGAGTGCCCACAACATAGGGTATAGCTTACAGCTGGATCAATTAACATTTCCAGATAAGGAGAGAAGACACAGAACATACACCTGCAGTCACACATCACTGCACCCTGCAGCTTTAAAGGCACAGACACTGTCATGTGCCTTCCAAGGTAGAGTGGCTCAAGATAATCTCATTAACTCATGATAAAGAATTAGGACAGAAGAGCACAAACTACTGAATATAAATGATAAATACAAATAAAATACTCAGCACTTATATAGCACTTTATATATTCAAAGCATTCAACAAACAATTCTCAAATTTAAACGCTAAAGAAGAATAGAGTTGAGCATAACAGCAAGCAGCAGAAGTCTTGCTGATGCAGCTGCACTGTCTCTTGAAGCCAAAAGGACACTTCTCTTGGGTACCATTGGTTAATAATTAGAAAATTAAATAATTTTGTACAATAAAAGTACACATCTAACAAAAGCTTAGAATTTTCTCAAATAGAAAGAAAAATGCTACAGACTGGTGGACTACATAAATGGTCTAAAGCACAGTCCATGAATAAGGCTAAGTTTTTATCATGGTTATTTTTAGTAAAAGTCACGAATGGGTCACGGGCAATAAACAAAAATTCACAGCGCCTGTGACCTGTCCGTTAACCGGGGGGCAGGGTTGGTAGGGGGAGGAATGTAGTCCCATTGGGAGCTGCGGGAGAACTGACAGCCCTGGCTCCAGTAGCTGCAGCAGGGCACAGCCACAAGGGGCACACAGGCCCCGTTCCAGAACTGGCCGCAGCTGCAGGACAGGGGTGCATGGCCCCAAATACAGTCCCCGCTAAGCCTCGGGCAGGGCGGCATATGGCCCTGGGAAGCTGCAAGGGGGGCACATGGCCCCCAGTGCAGCCATCAGGCAGGGGTGCATGGCCCCAGCTACAGCCCTTGGCAAAAGCCGCGGGGCTGGAAGGCACGGCCCCTGCTGCAAACCCTGCCAAACCCAGAACACTGTGGGGCTATGGCGCATGGCCCGGCTGCAGCCCCCGCCAAGCCCAGGACGCTGCCAGGCAGGGATGCACGGTCCCTGCTGCAGCCCCCAGCAGAAGCTGCGGGATTGAGGCGCGCAGCCCCGGCTACAGCCCCCGCCAAGCCCAGGACACTGCTAGGCTGGGACGCATGCTGTTACTGTCATGTAGCTGAACAAACCAAACACAAACACACACTAAACAAAGGCCAAGACAGACAATGAGCTGCATTCTTCAGTCTGCTTGAGCTACAAGTTGACTGTGGCAAATTCTCTTTGCACAGGGGAACTCTCTCTTTCCCCTCAGTAAACGGGAGCACATGTGCTCCAGAGCTCTGCCACACCTATCCTCCACTAGTGTGTAGCTTATGGCAGTGGTGTAAGTTAGAGCAATCCCTCTATGGCAATGTTGCTAGGACTTGGCAGTTCAGCCTCAGAGAACTACAGGTCAGATGCAGGCAAGAACTAAGCCCTATATCAGTAAATACACTTACTTCTTTCACATGTCTATTTGGATATCCACACTCTGTCTATTAAAATCTGTTACCAAAAAAAAAAGTATTGCAGATGCAGAGCACATTATTTTCAGTGGCTAATATTTTATTGTATTAGTCAATCTTTTTTTCAAAATTAGGAGGGTGCTCATTCTTCATTGGGACCTATGTACATGCCACATTTGAAGTTTTCAATTCAATCTTTCTTATACAAGTGCAAAGCACTTGAAAAACTACCAGTTTCCATCCCAGTATAACTCAGAAGGGGTTTAACAGATTTCCTCCAGGCTAATTTTTTTTAATTATTTCTGGATTGAGAACGAACATGAGAAATTTAAACCCCAAAAGCAATTTTTGCCTTTAACAAAAAAGTCAAAGCCACTGAAAAGAGGAGCTTGGAATTAAAACTTTATCTCAACTATGACTTTAGTAATGAAATAGCCAACCTTCATATCATCCTACAAGATTTATGTATTTTATGCGATAGATCATTATATACAATTCTTATCTATTCATCTTTGGAATAGTCATAAAAGAGGGGCTAAAATATGGTTATCTCTTTAAAACGCCTTAAATAGATGGTTAATAGAAGGGCAGGATGTTGACAGGCTACAGGAATTTCTAATTTGGTTATTTTAAACATAGGCCTTATATTGTCAGCCACCCAGAGCCAATGTGGAATTATTGATTTGGCAGATATTTGGTACTTCAAGACATGTTAGAGGCAACTTCTGGCCTCCTGTTCCCCAGGTTGGCAGAGGCTGTGGAAGTGAGTTTCCAGCCTTCCAGGGAGAACAGCATAATCTGAATACCTCTTTTACCACAGTGATTCTTCAACTCTTACTGTGCTGATCACTACATGGTCCTCAAAGCATTTAATACTGTGGATCCCTGGGAAGGTCACCACAGACCACCGTTAGAGAACCATTGCTTTAACAATGCTGACTGCAGAACAGAGACAGCACTAGAATGGATCTAATGACCACTTATTTTCCATCGAACTCCCCACTCACCCTTGCATTGGGCAAATATTGAACACAGCTCCCTCAAAACACAAAAAAAACCCCAAAACACAAAAACAACTCAGTGCTCCTGCCAGGGTGGCTTTATGACTTGTAATAGGTGTCTCTCCCAGCCCTTCAGAGAGAAGATGGTTTTCTCTTTACCCTTTTCTAAAACTAAACACATTAAAGGGGTAAAGTAACTGAAAACACCAAATGAATGTTGAAAACGCCAACAGCCCGTCTTTGAGACACTAGTACTGCATGCAAAGGGCCAGATCAGAGATGCCATTCTTTCACTAAGACCAACCTTTTCTGTAAAAGACTGCATTGAGGAACTCTTCTGCTTGCCTCTCAAACCGAATGATTTTTGCTTGCTCTTGTCTAAGTAGAGCTTCTTGCCCAGCTTCTGAAGCTGGCTCATCCAGACTGAGTAGGTGTTCCTGGGGGGAAAAAAAAAAGGTAATGAAATGAAATGTTTGTAAGCTCTCTCCCCCTGCCACATTAATAAATCACTCACAGCTATCAAGCACTCTTTAAACCAGCACCATTATAAAAAAAAGGGTTTTCAACCAAAAACTTTTAGTTTTGCAATGACTGCCTACCCAATAGACCCATCTTGATAATTAAGGTTTAAACCTTAAGTCACATCAACAACAACAAAATCATGAAATGCAGTATGTTGGAAAGGCCAAAATATTAAATATAAACCTAAAGAGAGTAACCAGTGCTTTTCCTAGTATGACAGCAGTAGAGGAAATGAGGGATACCTAGGAAGGAGAAAAGGCTGAATATTTCACCTTGCATTTGGCCAAGAAACTGGCTTCAAACTCTTAATTTTCATTGAGAACTTTTAGTTCTATATGAAATCTAAGATGATAGAATACACAGAAAATAATTCTCATCCCGCCCCCACATTTTGCACAGCTTCCAGGCAAACTGAGCATGAACTGAGCACCGTCTGTTGCAAGACACAGAACACCAACTTTTAAATGGAGAATAACCTTCTAGATTCACAATATTGCCATAAAACTGGAATGAACAGAAGACTCACAAGCTCTTGAAATCCCTCTTACAATTCAACTGAGAGCAGCTGGTTGGTTTCAAAAACATTCCAAAACAAAAAGCTTCATTGCGATAGAGAGAGAGGGGTGTGCATGTGTCACTACAATTTTTATTAAAAAAAATAAACAAAAACTGTAGTTAAAAAAACCTAAAGTCAAAAGTCCAGAAGTGTATTTGTTCATTTATTTTTAATAGTGCAGTTGGTATGAATTATTTGTCAAACCTTAATTATATCAGTTGTACTGCAGTATAGTCACACACTGTCAATTAAATCTTTGCTATAAAATGGGTGGAGACCACTGGATTTTGCAAATTACCATCTTTTCAGTTTAGCAACGTAAGAATTAGCTAGGTTCTCCTATACATAATAATGTTCTATATTTACTTTGTCTCGGAGTAGATTGGTTGAGTTGGGAAGGCATATTCCCTTTTGTGTACAGCCGTGTGTGTGGCGTGTATACGAATGCGGGGTAGTTCTTTTTAAATGTCATTTTTGCAGATTGTAAGTTTGAGTTGATATTTGTTCCTGTTCTATTTGACATTGTTTGGTGCAAGGAAGGTGTTATGACAAATTCATTTTAAGAAGTGTGAAGCGTTATACAAATTAGGTGCAACTCTTTGGATTCTGGGAAGCTGCCAGTGGCACAGAGTTTGGTAGACCTTTCCCCGTTATCTCCCACTAGATACAAAGGCACTTGAAATGAAAGAGGCAGTGCAGCCTAGTGGACAGAGCGCTGGAGTGGCTCTCCCAGGTCTGCCACTGGCCTGCTGGGTAACTTTAGGCAAATCACTTCATCTCTGGGTGCTTCAGTTCCCCCTCTGTAAAATGGGGATAAAGATACTGACTTCCTTTGTAAAGTACTTTGAGATCTACTGACGAACTGTGCTATATACAAGCTAGGTATTATTATATTTGTGTATTTCATTATTCCTTCCAAATGACTCATTTGTACATTTAATTATTTCAGGCCATTTCTCCAATTTAACAAGATGGTTTTATTTTTGAATGTTCTCATCCAACGCATTTGCTATCCCCCTTTGAACATCACATAATCCACAAATTTGCGTAGCGTACTCCTCACTCCATCCTCCAAAACAACTGCTACAAATACATTAAACTTTTCAGTATACTTCAGTTAGAAAGATTGTTTTCTCTCCTTTTAAAAAATGTGTGTGAATCTGACTGCTTGTGAAAGCAAGACTCTCAGCACAGACTAGAACCAAGAGCAAGGGCAGGCATTTCCCCCAAATAGCTCTGCTAAGGCACCTCAATCTTGACCTGCACCACCCACTGTCATCCCAATCCTGAGCTTTCCTTGAGCGCAGTCTGCTAGTCATGCTGAGTTATGTGGTGACTGATGTGGACAAAAGAGGACTAGGATCAGAGGACTGAAATCATTTTTACTTCTGATCTCATCAGGGTTTAAACATACATCTCTGGAAGTGCATCAACTCATTGTCCCATCTAGTCCCCCAGACAGAAACAGTAAGGATGGTGATGGGAGATAAGTGAGGGCTTGGAAAGGGGAAGAAGGTACTGACCAAAACCATAAAACTGGACAGTGTTTGCAATTGTTTCCTCCAGGCTGCAATTTCAATTACACAACTCAAATTCTGTAACTACACCAAAACAGCACCAACTCAATCCACCCTGTGCTGTCCAGCTCCCTTCCTAACATTGTCAAAAGGAAGGTGTGAACTGAACGAATAGAACTACTGTGTAAAGCAGTCAGGCAGTACAGGGAGCATTCAAGCTGACTGAAATCTCATGTCTGTGATAGAAGTACAGAATAATTACAGCACTGTTATGGAAATTGCAACCTAGAACTCCCTAAAAGAAGCCAGATAAAGATACAGTTGAAGTAGTTTATTGGAAGGAAGAGAGTTCAAACAAACCAGTACTATTCATAATTAAACTCTGTCCTTCAGCTGAAGACATACACACATGCGCCAAGTGAAGTGGCATCCTTTATTATTTAATTAACAATGTACTCTCCAGGGAGCTTTTACTTGAAGTAATAAAATAGATGATTATATACCATACTCTCTGCAGCCCCCTCAAAAATATCACACTTGGTGTTACATATGGCGCTAAGGACACCAGCAAGGGTTGGAATGCTGCATCGGCAGAGCCATGTTTCCATGGGAAAGAAAGCACTTCACATTGCTCAAGCCATTTCTCTGGAGTGGCGCTGCCCAACCACATCCATCTCTCCTCCAGAGGGATGAGCTTCATGACACAGAGCCATCATGAAAGGAAGGGAGGGATAAATGGGAAATCCCAAGGGTTCCAAAAAGAGGCTCTAATGTTTAAACCCACAGTGGGCATGGGGAGGAGAACCTACCAATAGGATTATTTTTACGGCATTAACCGGGAAGTTCAAAGTATGATCATACCGATTCCTTTGACACGGTGAAAGAGACAGCAAGATCTACTTGTTAAGAAACACAGCAGGTACAGGGAGCCTTCCTAGCTGCCTTCAGTTACTGTGCTACCAGTTATGAATTCCTACCAATGTGAAGGTCAGACTAGATCAGGGGTTCTCAGGACAAATTTTTTGGTGGCCTCAGAGTGCAGCCACCAACTCTTGCTGGTGGCCACTCTCACACTTTTTCCTAAAATACTTAATTAGCTTCAGAAAAACAAATAAATATGCACATATACATGTCCAAATTATTGTAATTTATTTCTTGCTAGCTAGTAAATCTGTTGTGAAAAGTGATATTAACAAACATATAAGTATCACTTTTCATAGCAGACTTACTCAGCCCCGGCAAGCCTGGGAACAAATTAAGCCCTGGATGGGGGGGCCAAGGGAGGCAGCGGGGGGCTAGAGCCTGAAGCCCCACCAGCAGAGTCTGAGGCCTGCTGCTGTGCAGCCGGAGCCCGGGACTGGAGCCTGAAGCCCCGCAGCCAGAGCCTGCAACCCCACCACCCCAGGGCTGAAGCCCAAAGCCTGAGCCCCACCGCCCCTGGGAAAGTGGAGAACCCACTGGGTGCCTGCTCCTCCCGTGCTGTGCCCCAGGTATCTCCAGAGGGTGGCAGAGCCCAACACCCGCTGGTGGCCCCAGCAACCAACACCAAGGCAAGGCATCCAGGAGCAACAGGGAGGGGGAGTGGCCGCTACTTTGCCCCCGCCCCCAGCCCAGGAGGCTGTGGCTGCAAGAAAAGTCCCTGGTGGCTGCATTTGAGAAACGCTGGACTAGATGACCATAATGATGGCGTCTGGCCTTGGCATCTACACATTTCTGTTACTGCAGCCACTCTCGCTTTCTTCCATCTGTTTAACTCTTTTGATAAATAAACTCTGTCTAATTCTATGATGACTGACACTCAGCTTAGCCTTGGCACATCTCTCCTCTCCATCATATTCAGAATCTTAAATCAAATCCTCCTCGAGCCTAACATGTTTGGATAATGAGGAGCCTCAAGTCCCTACGTTATTTCGAGTGTTCTTTTGCTGCATTCCCCTCCTGCGTACTTACTTCTGAAATTTCCTTTGACCAGTGAGAGCAGAACTCCATCCAACAGTCCAAATGTGGCCTGTCCTGCATTTTTCCTACTCACTTGTTTAAAAATGCCACACAGTATAAGGGATACAGTAAGTGCAGAGCTTAATTTGTAATGGAAGAGGTGCCAGGGCTCAAACATTTTTTTTTACTTTCATAACTGACATGCAAGCCCAGAGATACTGGGGCTATGAACTGCCAGGCCCAGAGATGCTGGGGTTATGAACTGCCAAGCCTGGAGGTGCCAGGATTCAGCCCTCGCACAAATTAAGCACAGAGTAAAATGACCCTAAAGAATTAACATTTGCTGCATATTAACTTCTATACTTTAAGGTTTATCTCACTCAATGTACATGACAGTCAAGTCCTGTGCACAATTGGAACCATGTGTTGATACTAGAAAGACAAAGCTAGCATGCTATATTCACAATACAGCAGGGACAGCCAAGCTTTCGGCTAAGGGCTGTATTAGCTATGGGACAGGAACAAGAGGACCATACCTAATTTGCACAAAATGGACCAAACTGGAGATGCTCTTGTCCTAGGTTTTTGCCCTGTACCTAAGCAATACCAGACTGCTCAGTATCTTTATTTTCTGTGGGACTGTTTGTCTAAATAGGCAATTCAGATTCACCCAAATCCTTCTCAAATCTGCCTATCCGCCATCTGATTCCACTTCCACAGATGGGGCCTCCCAGCCTTGTATCAGTTCCTGACAATATAGCCAAGCTCATGCCTGATTTAAATCCATTGGCTTCAATGGAGCTACACCAAGGATGAATTTGATTCACAGAGTTTGCATTTCGTGTGTTTTTGGAACAAATTGATAAATGAAACAGTACTAAGTCACCAGGAGCAGATGGGATGCAGCCAAGAGTACTAAAGCAACTCAAACATGAAATTATAGAATTTCTAAATGGGATTTGTAACCTATTGCTTAAATCAGCCTCTGTGCCAGATGACTGGAGGATAGCCAATGTGACACCGATTTTATAAAAAGGCTCCAGCGGCAATCCTGGCAATTACAGGTGGTAAGTCTAACATCAGTACCAGGAAAACTGGTTGAAACTACATCAAAAAACAGAATTATCAGACACATAGATTAACATGATTTGTTGGGGAAGAGTCAGTACAGCTTTTGTAAAGGGAAATCAGGCCTCATAATCTATTAGAATTCTTGGGGGAGGGGAGGAGGGAAATCAACAAGCATGTGGACAAGGGAGATCCAGTGGATATAGTGTACTTGGACTTTCAGAAAGCCTTTGACAAGATCCTTCACCAAAGGCTCTTAAGCAAAGTAAGGAGTCATGGGATAAGTGGGATGGTCCTCTCACGAATCAGTGACTGGTTAAAAGACAGGAAACAAAGGGTAGGAATAAATGGTCTGTTTTCACAGTGGAGAGAAGTAAATAGCAAGGTCCCCCAAAATCTATACTGAAGCCAGTTTCTGTTCAATGATCTGGAAAAAGGGATAAACAGTGAGAGGGCAAAATTTGTGGATGATACAAAATTACTCAAGATAGTTAAGTCCAAAGCAGACTGTGAAGAGTTACAAAGGAATCTCACAAAACCAGGTGACTGGGCAAGAAAATGGGAGATGAAAGTCAATGTTGATAAATACAAAGTAATGCAAATTGGAAAACATTATCCCAACTATAAATACCAAAATGATGGGGTCTAAATTAGCTGTAACCACTCAAGAAAGAGGTCTGGGAGTCATTGTGGATAGTTCTCTAAAAACATCGACTAACATGCAGCAACAGTCAAAAAAGCTAACAGAATGTTAGTAACCAGTAGCAAAGGGATAGATAATAAAACAGAAAATATAATGTCACCACAGAAATCTATAGTACACTCACAGCTTGAATTCTGAGTACAGTTCTGGTCACCCCATCTCAAAAAAAGAACTGGATAAGTTCATGCAGGAGAGGTCCATCAAAGGCTATGAGCCAGGATGGGCAGGGATGGTGTCCCTCGCCTCTGTTTGCCAGAAGCTGGGAGTGAGCGACAGGGGATGGATCACTTGATGATTTCCTGTTCTGTTCATTCCCTCTGGGGCCCCTGGCATTGGCCACAGTCAGAAGACAGGATAGTGGGCTAGATGGACCTTTGGTCTGACCCAGTCTGGCCGTTCTTATGTTCTTAAAAAAAGATATATTAGAATTGGAAAAGGTACAGAGAAGGACAACAAAAATGAGGAGGAGTATGGAACAGCTTCCACCTGAGGTCAGATTAAAAAGACTGGGACTGTTCAGCTTGGAAAAGAGATGACTGAAGGGCAATAGAGGTCTATAAAATCTTGACTGGTGTGGAGAAAATGAATAGGGAAGTGTTATTTACCCCTTGACATAACACCAAAACTAGGGGTCAACCAATGAAATTAATAGGCAGCAGGTTTGAAATAAACATAAGGAAGTACTTTGTCATACAACACACAGTTAACCTGTGGAACTCATTGACAGGGGATGTTGTGAAGGCCAAAAGAAATAACAGGGTTCAAAAAAGAATTAGATAAATTAATGGAAGATAGATCCATCAATGACTATAAGCCAAAACGGACAGGGACGCAATCCAATGCTCAGGGTATCCCTAAACCTTTAACGGCTAGAAGCCAGGACTGGATGACAGAGGATGGATCACTCAATAATTGCCCTGTTCAGTTCACTCCCTCTGAAGCTAGATGGACCATTGATCTGACCCAGTATGGCCAGATACTGTTCTTATGATAGCAGCTACCCCAACAGTACAGCATTACTCTAACAAAGCAGATCATATTCAGAACTCACTGTGTTGGTCAGGGGGCTCTCTTAAAGGAAGACAAGGTACCCCTCTCAAAACTGCTCTGCATCTGTTTCCTCCCCCTTCCCCCACCCCCAAGAGCCTTAATAAAAATCTTAATATAAAATAAGTGGAAGGTGGCAATGTCATGAGCACTGTGGCTAACAGCAGCTAGGAGCCAGCAACATACAACAGTAAGGCACTTCCTATTTGCACAAACCGCACTGCCTTGAGCTGTTGCAAAGAAGGCTTTGTCTTTTTTTTTTTTTAAAGTGTGCTGGGAGAACCTGCTAATAGACCACATAGTATATTACTTTATGTGATCACTTCCTGCAGAAAGAAGTCGGAGCCGAGAGGACCAGCTAGCCAGATTTCACTGAAACAGTTAGGCCTTCCTGCCTACATTACAGAACCACATTTCTGCACATGGACTGAGCAGTGACCATGTGCTAGCACTTGTTGCAAGCATGGCTACAGTCTGGTTACAAAACTTGTGTGTGGACAGAACTGTGTTCCTCCACATCCAGGCTGTGACTTGGTTACAAATGTGGCAAAAAACTCTACTATGTAGATGAGCCTTTTTATTCAGAGAAAAACAGGTCCCAGGATATGGAACAAGACTGCATGCTGGGGCTCTGCATCTGCATGCCAAAGAGGAGGGCAGTCACTGACTACAGTGTAGATGTGCAAGCCGCAATGCTTACAACGGAGCATGTGATCCATACTTTCTTTCCTAACAGTCCTTTAAAACAAAAAAACACACAACATACACCACTCACAGAGAGAAGTTACACAGAAGAGAGAAATCTTTGCCCATTAACTTGTATTAGGTTTACCAATGGAGAAAAAATTTAAGAGGGAAAGGGGAGTGTTAGGGGAACGACAGAAATTATATTTCTATATAACTGGGACAAGTGGAAAAAAAGCACAACCTACTAGCTTTACAGATCTGCATTGTTACCTTTACTTTTTCTCTTCTCAAGCAGCAGAAAAGACAATTTTCATCAAAAGACCAATCAGAAACACCTTCGGGCTCACAGTCTGTAAATCAGAGGAATAGCAAATTACTTCATATTCATATACCACAACTTACTGGTGCCAAAAGACAAACCAATAAATACCTGTTTCACAACATTCTTCCCTAGATTCTGCAGATGCAGATTTGGTTTCTGACATGTTTTAAATCCCAGAATATTACAAAACTATATACAGTTGATCTACGCACAATGAACCTGTTTTTTTCTAAGCAACGCCAAATACACTGCCAGCTACATAAAGATGAACGCACATTCATTAGTAATTTTAGCCAATATGAAACTAACTGTGAGCACTGCCTGGGGGGAGGGAAAAAAAGCACAAATCACCACGGTAACACACATTTTCTAGAGGCAGAGCTGAAATTGCTTCTGTGGTTAGAAATGCAGAACAAGACACAAAAATAAAGACTGAATACCTTTAAACAAACTGAGATCTTTTAATAATCCAGGTCCAAACAGCCCTTCTAGAATACTTTCAAACCCTAAAAACAAAGAAAAGAATGGTTAGCTTTCTAGATTAAGTACGTCACTACCAGAATATTTACAATAGCAGTTCTATTCCAAGAACAGATGTGAATGTGTTTTCTCCTAGTACTCCCAAGATCTATAGGTCAATTGAAATGACTGAACTACTAAAAAAATCATAACAGAACCTAAAGTCCAGTTTCATTACGGTACTTTTACAGATAATTGGATTATAATATAGAACCATGTTAGATATAATGGAAATGATTTTGGAAAGATAATGTGAAGTTTTAGTTTCTACAATGTACCTCTCAATTCAAGGCACTTTCCCAAAATATTCATTCCTTAAGCATCAAAATTCAATTTCAAAGGATGTATATTTTCCCAGTGAAAAGCCCTTTAGCTGCTTCATCACAAATGATTCTGTGCCTTGTTCTAAATCTCAACATTCTGAATTTCAACATAGGCTAGAGTCAATTTTCAAACTTCCATCTCATCATTTCTTGGGAGGAGGAATCCTAAAAGGAAGAGAATTTCAGCAATCCCATACCACATAAGAAACAAATTCAAATAATTATATATTCAATGTCAGAGGCCTACATCTTATATATAGTCCAATTTACCCTCATGCAATGTTCTGTGCCTCCCTTAAGTGCTAATCAATTTTAGCTCCCTCAAAAAAAGATTAACCCTCCCTCCGAAATTAGTGCCACTATGCAAAGTCAATATTAATCTAAATCCTATCTAGCAGCAAAGTCTTCAGAGGCATTAACTACCCAATATTGACCATAAGACAAGTGAAAAGTGAGTGAATACTGAAAGGGCAAAGACAGTCTTAAAAAGAGACACTATCAACTCAATCCTATTTCTGGATGAAAATGTTTTGCCTACTGCTGCCAGAAGTGACACCTGAGATTATAACAGGAAAAAAAAAAATCAAAGAAAAAATATTTATCTAAGTATGGTTACTCTGTGCATTTGATAGCACTTTGTGTACAGGCAGCTCATCAGTTTCTCCTGTTTGTGTGGGTCTTTCCAACACAGCAATAGAAGAGAGAAAATCATTTTTGCTACAGAGGAGAAAATGTGATTGTAAAACCACAGAAACTGGCAGGGGGTTTCAGGCCTGAAACTACTTTCAGTTTTGTTTTTAAACTGGCTAGAATCCAAGCTGATGGTATCCCTTTAAAGAAACCAAGCTTAATATTGGAAAATAGCAGAGTTATTTCAGAAGGCAGCCCTGTTCCCTGTGCGTACAGAATCCTGACCTGATGTCACGTCTTATCCTTTGGACAGCATGGTCAGTGTCTCAGTGGAGACCACAAACAGCACTACTCCCGCATTTGATGCTACCTACAGTTCTTGTGCAACACTAGAAGCATTAAGAACATTAGACATCAGATCTAAGACCCTCGAAGCACTTCTAGCATTTAATGCCATTTAGATGCTAAAAGCACTGCCAAGGCGTGATCTCAATGGCGGTAGTACATCTAGCATGAACACGGAGACTGATGCTAATATTTAATGCTAGAAGAGCTGGGGAGGAGAGCCAAAGTGAAAAAATGGCAACTGTGAAGAGGAAGAGGGAAGAGATGAGAGAACATCAGAGGAAGGATTATTAAAAAAGCGGGCAGAGGAGATAAAGAAAAAAGATCCCATCAAACAGCACTTTGTCAGGCAGACAAGCCGCACTGCCTCCAAAAGAGCCAATTCAGGCTTCAGGAAGTGGCAGGAACAATGGGGAAGGGTCAACCCACCTGACTTAAGAGAAGAAAAATGGAAGAATCAGGGTATTGACCCTTATGTTCCAAATTTTGACCCCTTTACTATTATTGATGGGACAATGACCCATAACAATTCACTTCTGAAATAAACCCTAAAGTAATATGGCCAATCAACCTCACATCTTTTAACTTTTTTGTTGTTAAAAAATCAATGGAGCGCAGAGATTTAACTCAAACTCACCATTCTTAAAATAGTAACTGATGATGACTCATGCCCCAGTTTGTCATGCATGCAACAGCATATTGAAATCACTGCCGAGTTTTACAGCCTGGATATCGTACAATCGTAGTTCGCTAGCCCACTGTTCTTACTGATGTTAATGCCACTCAGTTTTTATTAATATTAAATATTGGATTTAGCAGTTGCATAGCAACGGCAGAACATCTTATGTGCAATGCTTGACATTAAAAATGGCAAATAAGGGAAGAATGAATGTATTCAAAAATTATACTAAGGACCTGGCAGAACAGCCATGTAGCCCAACCAAAAAAAAAAAAAAAAAAATATGTAGAGTACAACATAGCAAAGGTGGAATAAGACTTGCCATGTTATGTTCAATCACTTAGGACTTCAAAAAAGCATCTGTGCAGAATGAATCATGCATAATACACTAAAAACAAAATTTTGAAAAAGGAACTGCCTACTTTTTATAGTATTTTTTCTCTCCATTGTCACTGCTCTTAGAAGCTTGAAAAGAACATTTCTTTTCCCACCGATTTTGTCCTTTTCCATTTGGAAGATGATTTTTTCCCTGCATTTCAAATGGAATAAAAATTAACATGGCTGCCTTTGTTAAATTCCTTGTGTGTATACTTTCATCATCTATCTCAGTATTTGATAGTTCACAGCAGCTAAAGAGCAGGGCCAGTGGAAAAATCACAGAAGTCACAGACAATGAGAGGAGAGGGAGGGGAATGAAGATCCCATGATTTTGGAGGGTTCTGCAGTTTTTAACATTTCCCACACTGTTCCACAGAATCTAAGCTTCTATACTGTTTAAAGCTTTGTCTATTGTTAAAAATGACCTGCAGAGGGAAGATAGGGAAAAACAAAGAGAATTTGTCTTTTTATTCTTTATGATGTATTAATAATGCTCAAAGAAGTGCTGGGGGGGGAGGGGGGTTAGGGGTTTGGGGAGATTTTTTTTTGCTTGCACATTAGAAGTTAGACCTTGTTCACTCTAGAAGGCTCTAAGGTGTCTGGAGAATTAGTAAAGCAGTCAAAAACCTCAAAACCGCAACAACTGACAGGAGAATGCATTTCTATATTCAGACTATTAAATAGTTTTAAATATTGTTAACACCCATTCCCTTCAATACCTAAAAAATGATACTTTAGGTGCGAGAGTTAACAACATGTCCGCCAAGAAGTCCCTAGCAAAACCTGGGGAGAGGAGACTTCACATTGACCTTCCTGATATTTGTTTGTAAGGTTAAAAAAACCCCACATGCATGCATATCAGGCCTTCTTTGTCGATCATAAAGAAACAAAAACTTTTGCAGGTCATCTCTGAGACCCTGCCCAATGTACACCACCAAGCTGCTGCCCATTAACCCAGCCTTGGAAAAGAGTGTGAATTCTCTTCTCCATAATTATGTTCACCTTCATGAAGTGCTGGCTTCACAATCTGGATGTGCCATTTACCCGCTAACAGTAGCAAGCTCAATAAAGCAGGTTGATTATCCAGGTTTTCATACCATGTTCACATAGTACCAGAGTGCCTTTGCCCCTTTATCTAGGCAACTGTAAAAAGAGAATGGACACTTTGTCTTTCCCCCCACCCCAAACATTTGAGCTGGCAAAGAGGTATTATGGAGCCATGATGCTACAAACAGTTTTCCTAGCCCATATTCAGCAAAATAGTGGCTCAATACTTCAAGCTTTGCAAAAGATCTAATTAAGGTGTAAGCACCTCAGGTCTTCTTTTAGACCCAATAACTAACAACATTTACAGTGCTTAACCAATAATAAGGCTGCTTAAAATATTAATGATGAAAAAAATATTATTGGGGCCCGTAAAAGGGGGAAAGCATCACCAAACTCAGAAACTGCATACTGTTTTGGCTGTGGCCCTTTGTCCTCTCCTACTCCTACTTCCCCAAGGTTTGTCACTAACCCAGGTGCAGACAAAATCACTCAAACTTCAGCCCTATGATCTTTCTCACACCCTTACAAATCACAAGGACTTCCACTAAAGTCAATAAATGGGCACAGGGATTCACTCATGTAGGCTGCAGGATTGAAGCCTGTGATTATTTTAAGGCAAACATTGGGCATTGGATCAAGGACATCACATTTAATTAATGTGTAGAGCACTATGTATACAGTTACAATAGAAGTAACAACGCAAGTCTGTAGCAGGGTGGTCACCCACTTCTGCCCTAAGGGGTTTAAAACAGCCCAGGAGAGGGCCGTGGTTGGGGGGCAAGCAGCTCCCAGGCTGATTGGGGAAGCAGGCACAGCTGCGGCCACGCCCCAAACAGACCTCAGCTGGCCCTTATAAAAGGGCTGGGAGGCAGCAGCGCAGAGAGAGTCACGTCTAGCTGTGGAGGGAGATGGGTTTGACTGCTGGGGAGTATACCAGGGTACTTGAGGTGGAGCAGGGCTGGGGAAAGGCGAGAGGAGCTGGGGAGCTCTTGCCTGGCAACTCCCCAGGCTACCAGCCTTGTGCAAGGCCAAATAGGTACTGTGGTTGCAGGGGGCAGCCCAAGGGTAGGTGGAGGCAGCAGGTCCAAACCCCCCTTGCCTGTGATGAGTGGCTTGTACACTGCAGTCTGCCCCAGTGAAAGAGGGCTAGATGGTGACTGGCATAGCCTTATACTGAGGTGGGGATAGTGGGTGGGGGTTCCTCTGGGTGGGGAGACCCAGAAACTGTGGGGGTACTGCCAGGGGGCAGCCCCCAAGAGAAAGGGGCACTGGGGTCAGGGAGGGACACGGGGGCCAGTGGAAGGCAAGACACCAGCCGACAGATGGTGCTCCAGAGGATGGAAAGCTAATTCCCTGGACGACCATCAGGAGGCACTGCAGTGGTGAGTCTCGTGCACGCTTACAAAGTCAAACAACCAAGATAACCAGCCTTCTTAAAACTGCTACTTTCCCTTAGTCTTATCCATGGTACAAAATTATGATAATTTGCCTGTAACAGCTTAGGCATTTTAAAAGAAACAGTAGCACAACAAACTGATCTAAGAAAGTAACTTTGTTCCAGTTTGAATTACCATAACACCTTTGTTAAAAACGAAACATTACAAAGGACCCAAATGATAGGAATGCACCCACAATTTATTTACAGGTACCCTAAACCTTTGTCTCAGGCATTTGGGAAGAGTCCATCATTATTGTATTGGGCCAACCGCTTAAGTGCCACTAAAGGGAGCACAAAAACAAACACAAGCACTTTGGGTAGAACCTGAGAAGTGTTTTTTAGTTGACTTTTAAAACTTTCTGCAGTTTTTTTTATTAAAGTAGTATATTTTATTTATATTGGGTTAATGTAGGGGCCTACTCAATGGTATGACTGAAATATAAAACAATCTAACATGTGGGTAGAGTTGGGGAAGGAGAGATCAGATAATTCAATGACCAAAAAAATACGTTCATGCAGAGTTAAGGTTGTGTGGTGGTATGCCATCCCGTTGGAGTTGAGCAAAACTCCGTCTGAAAAATCACAAAAAGCCGTTAATGTTGGCCATGAACCTTAACTCTGCCCACCTTCAGCAATGGCCCACTAGACCCCGTTAACATACATACCTTTACTCTGCCAACCCCACAGTTGCTGAACTGTATCAGCACTTCACCTCCTTTTACAACCCGTTCACGCTCATCCACATGATTCCATTAGATAACAATTTCCTAATTCCAAAAAGTGTTGCATCCAAGATGGGGGAATTTTATATTACACTTCATCTTGACAGATGAAGAATTGATCACAGAACTAAAAATTAATGGCAGCTTAGGTACAAGTGATTGTGACTTGATCATATGTATGATGTGCAAACAGAATAAAGTCCAGACCAGTAAAATATATAATTGGTGCTTTAAAAAGGGCCAATTTAATAAAACTGAAAGCAATTATGAGCCAATTCAGTTGGGAAAAAGAATTTAAAGAGAAAGATCTGAATGATAATTGGGAACTCTTAAAGAGCATTTTACTAGATGCCCAGAAAGCCACAATCAAGAAAGAAGGCTGTGCTGGTTATAACACCAACCTGGCTTACAGGGGAAGTGATAGCAGCTATAAAGTATTATACGTATGTGTAGAATCCATTACTATATGCAAATGGTAGAACTGTCAATAATAACACAGAAAAAGACAGAAGTGTTCAATAATTATTTCTGTTCTATGTATAGGAAAAAGCAGGATGATGTATTCATATCAGATTACGCTGTATTTCCAGTCCAACAGTAACTAAGGAGGATGTTAAACAGCTACTAAAGTAAGACAGCTTCAAATCAGTTAGTTTGGATAACTTGGATGCAAGAGTTTTTAAAGAGCTGGATGAAGCGCTCACTGGACTGTTTAATGTTGGGGGTGTGGGTTTTTTAGTAAATTTTGGAATGCTGGGGATGTTGGGACATTAGGACAGACATTAGAAAAAACTTCCTAGCTGTCAGGGTAGTTAAGCACTGGAATAAATTGCCTAGGGAGGTTGTGTCATTGAAGGTTTTTAAGAACAGGTTAGACAAACACTTGTCAGGGATGGTCTAGTTATTACTAAGTCCTGCCTTGAGTGCAGAGGACTGGACTAGATCAGCAGTTCTCAACCAAGAGTGTGGGGGCCACGAGCAGGTTATAGGGGATCTGTCAAGCAGGGCCTGCATTAGACTAACTAGGGCTCAGGGCAGAAAGACAAAGCTTTGCCACACAGGGCTGAAGCCCTGAGCCCTGCCACCCGGGCCTGAAGCCAAGGCCTGAGCAACTTAACTTTGCGGGGTCCCCTGTGGCGTGTGGTCTGTGCCAACTGCCCTGGTTGCTATCTCCTAACGCTGGCGCTGGCTTTTATATCACAAAACAGTTGTTGTGGAACAGGTGGAGCATAGTTTTTATAGCACATTAAGGGGGCCTAAGAAAGAAAAAACCTCTGGACTAAGTGACCTATTGAGATCCCTTCCAGTCTAACACGTCTATGATTCTATGACAGCCAGGTACTCTCATATGCTAATAGCGCTGCAACCCCCAATGTCTCCAACAGCCTAACATAGACAACAGAAACCCCCTGCAGAGTCTTCCCCCCCCCCCCCTCCGGAGCAGTGGACAAGCAATTACCCAGTACAACTCTCTAGAATCTAGACATGTTAGGTACTTATATGGCCCCATTACAACAGTATCTGAATGCCTCATAATCTAATGTACATATCGTCACAACAGCCCATAAGGAACGGAAGCAATACTAGCCACACCTTACAGATGGGGAACTAAGGCACAGAGAAACTAAGTAACTATGGGAGCCTGTGACAGAGCAAGGAATCAAACCCAAGTCTCCTAAGTCCTAGCACCATACCTACTTAGCTAGCCTTCCTGTCCAGGTAGAAAACACCTCCGATCCAGTGTGAACTCATCAATTCTGCTAGAGTCCACAGTAGAGTTGACCCCCAAGGTGGAACTAATAGTATCAAAGATTATGGGTAGATTCTTAAGTCTGGACAGTTGTCTAGAGGAGATTCAACCACTAGTCGACACCATGTAGTCTTCATGCCATCTCCAGACCCAAAACCTGATTGACACAATCCTCGGATATTTTTCATTTCTAAGTGACAGTTACTTCATCTTCTCATGAAGGGGCAATTGCTCTAGCTGACTGAGCTTAAATATTCTAGGGGTTTGGAGAGGATGGGGGTGGGAAGGAGAGTCTGACTTTGTTACCTCTCTTTTTAATCTGCCTTGCTGCTGATGCTTTATATCAGGAGTTCTCAATTTTTTTAATAGTATGCCCACATACCTCCCCTTCCTTTGTGACCCTTCTCTTCCATTCATGAGGACCGAACATCTTTGCAGCAATTGTTTACTTGGAAAAGCAGTATGAGGAAAGTGACATTTTATCTATTGTAATGCATCTTAGCAACTGGACACCAAGACAAGCTGGCCCCATGTGACCAACCAGCTTTCTTCTGAGCATCAGCTAGTGCTCCACTGACCAGACTTTAGGACCTTCTTCTTAGCTGTTCCCTCACACCAACCCCAAAAACCACAGGATGGTAAAGAATGACAACAGCAGAGAGATTTTCTATAACTGTCTATTTACTACATGTGAATCTCTTTTTACCTTTAAATAGGTCATTCCATCTTGGGGGAAGGGGGTTGGTTTGTTTAAAACAAACAAACCGTTACTCACCTTCTTGTAACGGTTCTTCGACATGTGGTGTTCATGTCTATTCCAATCCGGTGTGTGCGCATGCAGGATGGCCAGAAGATTTTTCCCTTAGCAGCATCCATCGGGTCATCCTGGGCGCCCCCTGGAGTCGCACCCTCATGGCGCCTAATATAGAGCCCTGCCGATCCGCCACCCCTTCGGTTCCTTCTTGCCGCCTACTCCGACAGAGGGGTAGGAGGATGGGTATTGGAACGGACATGAACACCACATCTCTAAGAACAACAGTTACGAGAAGGTGAGTAACCGTTTTTTCTTCTTTGCATGCTTGTTCATGTCAATTCCAATCAGGTGACTCCCAAACAAATTTAGGAGGTGGGGTCGGAGCTGTCCACTGACTGGAGTATGGCTCTACCAAAAGCCGCATCATCTCTGGCCTGCCTAGTAACTGCATAGTGTGTGGTGAAAGTGTGTATTGATGACGTCGCCGCCCTGCAGATTTCCTGGGTGGGGACTTGAGCCAGGAAAGCTATTGATGAAGCTTGCACCCTTGTAGTGTGCGCCGTTATCGGGGGCACTGGGATTCCTGCTAGACTGTAGCAGTCGGTAATGCAGGCCACAATCCATGATGGAAATGCGCTGTGTCAAAACAGGCTGGCCCTTCATCCTGTCTGCTAATGCGACAAAGAACTGTACCGAATTCCTGAACAGTTTCGCCCTTTCGATGTAAAAGGCCAGCGCTCTGCGGATGTCAAGAGTGTAGAGTCTCTGCTCCCTGCTACTCGCATGAGGCTTGGGTAGAAAATCGGGAGGAAAATGTCCTGGTTGAGGTGGAACTGCGATACCACCTTTGGGAGGAAGGTGGGATGGGGCCTGAGCTGAACCTTGTCCTTAAAAACCACAGTGTAGGGCGGCTCGGTCATTAGAGCCCTGAGCTCAGACACCCTCCAGGCTGAAGTTATTGCCACCAGGAACGCAACCTTGTAGAGGAGAGAGAGCAGGGAGCATGTTGCCAGAGGCTCAAAGGGATGCCCCATGAGCCCAGGGAGGATCAAGTTAATGTTCTAAGCAGGAACGGTTGGCGAACGTGCGGGTACAATCAAGGCCCTTGAGGAAGCGACTGACCTGGGGGTTAGCAAAAATCAAGCGGCCCTGTACCCCCAGTTGGAAAGCCAAGATGGCAGCCAGGTGTACTCTTATAGAAGACAAGGAGAGACGTTCCTGCTTTAGGTGGAAAAGGTAATCCAAAATCTGGAGCACTGAGGCAAGCGCTGGGGGAAGGTCACGCTGAGCTGACCAGATTGAAAATCTCTTCCACTTGGCCAGGTACGTGGCCCTAGTGGAGGGTTTCCTACTGCTTAGAGAACCTGTCTGACTAGTTCTGAACAGGAGAGCTCGAACATATTCAGCCATGGAGCCTCCAGGCTGTGAGATGCAGCGACTGCAGGTTCAGGTGCTGGAGCCACTATGATCCTGCATGAGAAGGTCTGGGAAGAGCAGCAGGGTAACCGGGGCTCCGACTGACATGTCTAGGACAGACGTGTGCTAATGCTGGCGGGGCCAGGCTGGTGCTATGAGAATGACCCGAGCCCAGTCTTTGCGGATCTTGAGCAGGACCTTGTGGATGAGTGCTATGGGTAGGAAGGCATACAGAAGCGGTCGTCCCCCCCCCCCCCAAATGGAGGAGGAACGTGTCCACTGTGGAGCCCGGACTGTGATTCTGGAAGGAGCAGAACTGCTGACACTTCCTGTTGCGTCATGTGGTGAAGAGATCGATCAGGGGACAGCCCCACCTCTGGAAGAGCGAAGATTTGACGTCCGGGCAAAGGGACCACTTGTGGCTGTGAAAAGACCTGCTGAGGCAGTCCGCCAGCTCGTTCTGGACCCCTGGAAGGTACGACACCTGTAGATGGACTGAGTGCTCTAGACAAAAGTCCCATAACCTGAGGGCTTCCTTGCACAGAGGAGAGGAGCGTGCACCCCCGTTTGTTGATATAGAACATCATGGTCGTATTGTCCATGACCGATACACATTGACCTGCTAGATATGGGCGGAATGACACGCTAGGTGTACCGCCCTGAGCTCCCTGACATTGATATGAAGACTGAGATCTGTCTGTGACCAGAGGCCCTGCGTCCTGTGGTCCCCCAGATGAACTCCCCACCCCAAGTCCGACGCATCTGTCACTAGCGTCAGGGATGGATGTGGGGCAGCAAAGGAGACTCCTGAGCACACCTGCTGAGCGTCCGTCCACCACAGGAGCGAGTCGAGGATAGAGCGAGGCAGGGTCATGATCATGTCCAAGCTGTCCCTGGCAGGTCTGTACACTGACGCAAGCCACGAATGAAGTGGCCAAAGCCTGAGTCTGGTGTGCTGAACCACGTATGTACAGGCTGCCATGTGGCTGAGAAGTTTGAGACAATTTCTCGCGGTGGTGCTAGGAGCGACTGCACCTCCTGAATGAGAAGTTGCTCGTGAGAAGGGCCCCGGAGGGGGGGGGGGGGGGGGGGGGGGGAAGGGCGGGAGAGCACAGAATTGAATGGAGTATCCCCTCTCTACCGTGCGAAGCACCCAACGGTCCTAAGTTATATGGGACCATGCACGATAGAAAGGGGATAGTCGGGAGGAAAAGATAAGGCGTGGTGAATCCCATCTCTGGTCTGGTACGCCATCCTCAACCGCACCTTCAAAAGGCCGGTTTAGAGCCAGAGAGCAGTTTGGGCTGGCCTTGATTAGCGGAGGGATGTTGCCTTCTCCTACCGCTCCAGTTCCCCCTCCTAGAATTGTCCTGGCAGTTCTGCTGCTGGAAACTTTGAGGAGGTTGTGAGCGGAAGTGTCTCCACTGTGTAGCAGGGGTATGCAAGCCCAAGGATCTGAGGGTGGCTTGGGAATCTTTTAGGCTGTGGTGCCATTTGTCCCTCTTCTCTGAAAACGGATTCTCCCCCTCAAATGGGAGATCCTGAATTGTTGGACTTCGTAGGGTAACCCTGAGACTTGCAACCAGGCCCAAGGCCACATAGCCACCCCTGTCACCGTGACTCTTGTGGCAGCGGCTAAGGCTGCCTGCAGTGAAGCATAGGAGACTAATTTCCCTTCTTCCACCAAGGCGGTGAACTCTGACCGAGAGTCTGAAGGGACGAGCTCTGTGAACTTAGCCATGGAAGCACAAGCGTTGTAAGAATACCTGCTCACAACAGCCTGCTGGTTAGCAATATGGAGTTGTAAACCACCAGGGGAGTAGATTTTTCTACCACAAGCTCCAGGCGTTTAGCGTTCCTATTCTTTGGGG
Source organism: Trachemys scripta elegans (assembly GCF_013100865.1). NCBI lineage: Eukaryota > Metazoa > Chordata > Testudines > Emydidae > Trachemys > Trachemys scripta. Next base: position 125,154,006 of record NC_048304.1, on the reverse strand, counting down.
AAGGACTTTGGGAAACCTTGTCTCTCCTGCTGGTTAGCCACATCAACGACCAGCAAGTCCGGAGGCAGTTGGGAGTAGAGATGCTCAAAGCCTCTGGAGGGGACGAAATACTGGCACTCATTGCATTTGGCAGTGGGTGGCAGGGATGCTGGTGTCTGCCAGAGTCTTGGTGGTGTCCACCACCGTCTTTGAGGGGCAACGCTACCCATGAAGGCCCCGAGGGTGCTACAATGTCCACCATGGGATCTGTGTCCTCAATCACCTCCTTGGCCTTGATGCCCAAACCTTGCACAGCCCTGCAGAGCAACTGCTGTAGAACTGTCCTCTAACGCAGGAGCTATGGATGTCCCTGCCAACGCTTCGTCCAGTGACGAGGAGGAGGAAGCGTGTGCCGGTGGTGGAAGCTCCCTGCCGTCTGCCCCAGATGGGTCACGTGACTCCCCGGGCAGCATTGGATGAGGTGGTGCCACTGATGATGTTGCGGCCATAGACATCGTAGCCAACGTCTGCGTCAGCATCAGTCTCACAGGAGGGAGCTGCATCGGCATGCTCACAGGAGCCGCCAGGGTCAGGAGGCCAGGTGCTGGCACCTGGGTCGTAGGTGCCTGCATCAAGGTCGACAACGGTACAGACGTGGGAGACAGGTATGTCGCCGTCATGAAGGCCGGTGCCAAAGTCAGAGCCGAGCATGGTGCCAGAGTCAACAATGGTGCCGGAGGGAAAGGCATCGGGACTGTAGGCGCCAGGGCAGATGCACAGCGGAAGGCGGAGGCAATTTACAATGTCTCTGCCCCTGGTAATAAGCCTAGGGAATCCAGAAGGGCCACTGAGGTGGGTTCTGCCACTGCGGAGGCCACACCTGCTGCTCCCTTCTGTCTCTGCCCGACCACGCTCTAAGGTTTCTGCTCCTACTTGAGCGATAGGAATCGGGCTCCAACTCGGAGGTCTCAGACACTGAAGACCACAGAGGAGCCGATCCTCGGTGCCTCGAACGTTGAGAGCTCGGGGAGCAGGAAGGCTCTGTCGGAGCGTGTAGGCACCGATGGACAAGGCGAAGGGGAGCGCCTCGACATCATAGCCGGCTTTCCCTTAGAGTGCATCAGAGGACAGGGCTCCGGCACGGAAGGTTTCTCCCTGGCAGGTGAGAACGGTGCAGTCAGGTGGAGGAGATCTCTGGTGACCTGGTACGCTTCTGGCGTGGACAGGAGCTGGAGCTGCTGCCTAGGTGCCGGAGATCAAGGTGGGGCCAGACTCGACTGCCTCATCTTGACAGGAGTCAACATGGTCCCGGAAGGAGATGCCGAGGAGTGGTCCGCCTGGGGTTGCACTCGAGGCTTAGCCAGAGGAGAACGGTCGTCCGGCTTTTCCTTCTTTTGAGGCACTGGTGAATGGGAGTGGTGCCTACTATCAGATGGGCCCCGTGAGGAGCCGTGGCAGTGCCGAGTGTCCCTGGAGGAGTCCTTCCTCGGCGCCAAAGTTGCCAACAGCACTCCGCATCAAGGACGCCGCCGTAGGGATCGGGTCTCTCGAGCCCGGGTTGGAATGGGGGCGCAAGGCTGCCTCCATGAGGATCACCTTCAGCCGCTGTTCCCGTTCTTTAAGTGTTCTCAGGTGGAACTCATGGCAGATCTTGCAACGATCTTTCTGATGGGTCTCCCCAGACACCTAAGACACGACAAGTGTGGATCACTCTTAGGCATGCGCTTGGTGCAAGCCACACAGTTCTTAAATCCCGGGGACTGTGGCATGCCACGGTGCAGGGGCCGGGGGACCTCCCAACTACTATACTATACTAAACTTTAACTGGAGTACTACTAACAACTAACTATATACACGGAATAATGAAGAAACTTGCTGAGCAAGAGCCAAGGGAAGCTCCAGCCACCGTCACTGGCGGTAAGAAGGAACTGAAGGGGTGGCAGGTCGGCAGGGCTATATATTAGGCACCATGAGGGCACGACTCCTGGAGGTGCCCAAGCCAACCAGACGGATGCTGCTAAGGGAAAAATCTTCTGGCCATAGTGTGCGTGGACACACACTTGATTGGAATCAACATTAACAAGCACTCTAAGAAGAATGTGTATTACACTTTGAAATGAAAGTGGGGTTTGATTTTTTTTTTAATATTGCATTATATAGGTGAAAGCTGAGGCCAGAACTCACAAGATACAACTTTAGATGCACTAAAAAAACTAGAACCTTCTAGAAAGCTGCCAACAAGAACCTATCTGTTGGCAAGAGGAACTGAAGCCTGGTTTAAGATTTCCTACAATGCTTGCTTTTATAGAAACGTGCTTCTTCAGCATGACTTTCCATCTGAAACAGAACCTAACCAAAAGATATTCTAGAGTGTTTGACACACACCTTGTGAAAGCAATATCTGCATTTGTTCCAAATGCCATTTTGCTAGTGAATTTTTGACAAGTAGCTAAATATCTCGATAACTCTAGAAGACCACACCTTTGCTACTGATTCCATTTCCAAACAAACAGTGTGACTCTGCTGAATTTGGGTGCATGACTAGATACAGACTGAAACTGCCCTCTGGCAACAGCAGGAACACCAAGGATACATACTGCTGTGTTTCTTGGATCTCACCCAGATGCATGTGTCCGAGGTGCTATTATAAAATTCCCAAATAAAAACTACAGTAAAGTGGAGTTACGTTTGAAAGTACATATTGGTAATTTAAAATAAACTATATTACAGGGATGTTATAATCTCAAAACTAAGCATTATATATCCAGGTAATTCACAGTTGGAGTTAAATTTAAAGACATCCAAAACATGTTAAGGAATGTAAATACACAATCAAGAGCATTCAAACCACTGCAGCGCTGTCATGGGGCTTGTCTATACAGTGGGGTAATGTGCACTATAGGGGTGTTGCAAATTAACAGGTTCACGTAGATTATGCTGGTGTGCTCTCAAGGTTCTCTAGTGCACTTTAATGTACCTTTAGTGAGCATCAGTAGGGTCTGCATGGACTAATGTGCAACACATCAGTGCATTTTAAAAATCACATCCCCACATGTGCACATTACTCCCATCATGTAGACAAGCCCATAATCTCTTCATACTTCCTATATTAAAAAAAAAACTGTAGTCCTCTCCAGGGGCATCTTCTATTGGTGTGCTGATGGCCACGGTTAGGCAAGGAGCGTCTCAAAGCTAAGTTGAATAGGCCTTTCTGCCTGGAAAATTCATGTGTTCTTTTGTTTTTGGATGCAAACCGGTACAGAACTGGTTCTCTGAACTTTAAGGTTAATGTCATTGAACGCAGACTGACTCAAGCTTATTCCACTCATCTTATTATCTTGACCTGATTCAACCAACTGGCATTGAAATGAAAGTTGTTTGGGGATTTTCTTATTCAAAGTGAAACAAACACAGGAACTTTTATCAGCTCACTTTGGCTCCCACATGGGATATCCCTCTATGAACCTGTTAAAATAATCTCCTGGTCAGTGACGGGGCTTTTATTTTGGATATCAAGAGAGATCTTTGACCATCTGAATTTCTTTGCTAAGGGTGGAGGGGATCTGTTGCCGGCTTACTCAGTCTATTGTGCAGCTGAGTTTCCCCTTGCTATAGAGCAGGGATCGGCAACCTTTCAGAAGTGGTGTGCTGAGTCTTCATTTATTCGCGCTGATTTAAGGTCTCTTTCTATAAGTCTATAATATATAACTAAACTATTGTATGTAAAGTAAGTAAGGTTTTTAAAATGTTTAAGAAGCTTAATTTTTAATTAAATTAAAATGCAGAGCCCCCCGGACTGGTGGCCAGGACCCGGGCAGTGTGAGTGCCACTGAAAATCAGCTCGCGTGCCGCCTTCGGCACACATGCCATAGGTTGCCTACCCCTGCTCTAGAGGATATGGAAGGTAGGTGTTTTTCAGATGCTGTTAGGAAGGTGTGTTGTTCCATGTAATGGAGAACCCAACCTAGTTCTTCCACATCCCTTGGTCTACAGCATAGTTCTCATGATGTCCATCAAATAAAATGTGATGGCCTCTAGGAACTGATGTAGATCTTTGAAAAGTCCATTCAATGTTCCTCACTTGAGGCTGATGCTGTGTAAACATGTTAACTCAACAATATGTTAAACAGAGAGAACAGATTATTTTATTATGGTATAGTGCTTCCCTAAACAAAAGCTCACTGTTGTAATGATTGGTTTTTGTCTGATAGTTATATGGCAAGGATTTGCAAACCTGTTAAAACTTCCTAAATAAATAGAGAGAGAGGCACTTATGCTTTGGTGGCTCAGGGAGACAAGGTATCAGGTTCTCTGTAATTTGTGATCACCAGAGATCACCTGACCCTGGGAGAACCTGTTCTTGATAGTCCATCAGTTAACTCGTCTCATGAAAGATGGAATATATCCTTTGAGTCTCCAGGTAGCTAGCAGTACCCTAAGAATTCTTACAATGATGTATGGGAAGGTATCTTAGCTAGGTCAAATGCTAAAGGCATTTGCTCATAGCACTGGTGAGCAAATCAATTTTATGTGAAAGATCATGAGACGGCCTATAAAAAAGAGGCTGCCAAGGATCTCTTAAGAGACATTTACTTATTGTATAATTTATTCTCTACCAATACGTTACCTACCCACTTCCATACCCCCATTTGTATGTCCAGAATTGCAAACTCTCAAGCCACCTAGTGTCCGGTATCTTTTCCATGTGCAAGTGCTTATAGATCGGGATCAAGTCCACCCTTAAAATAAGAGGAGACTTCACTCTTTTGCTTTTGGTGCAATATCTCAACACAAGGTGGTTCTGGGGAAACAGAAGCTGAAGCTCAGGGATGAATCTTACAATGATCTACATACTTATATGGCCCCTCTCACTTAGTATTGAAACACTCAAATAGTATGTCTTTTTTTTTTTTTTTAGGAACAAGTCCCCTTCTGACAGGATAACTGTCCTTACAGTAGGCCACAGCTATGTCTATCTCAGACAAGACCCCGTATTTGTATATTATAAAACGCTGTATTGTCTAAACAGACATTGGATTTAATGAGTTCCTCACATCTGGATCTTATGATGTCCTCATGCTGAATGGGAGGGAGGGCTGAAGGTATTGTATAGTTCCTTGTAGTTTCTACCTGAAACAATTTACAGGTGGCCCGGCTTCTCTTTTGATCTAATTGCTCATTCAGGTAATCATCCTGAGGAAAGCCCAGGATCTGGCTTACATGGTTGGACAGGGCTTGAGCCATTTTGAAGGGGAAATGTTTATATTTGTCTGATATGATTCCCCCCACCCCACCAATCATACTACAGTAGTCACTGTTTCCATTTTTTATGAATCAGAGCATTGGGCAACATTCTTCTGTTCTGCCTTCCCCTTTTTTCCATTACTTTGCAAAGAGGAAAACAAAGCTCTTTCCCATTTAGCCCCATTCTCAAAGAAACCTCTTGAAAATATGGAAAAATATTTCCAGGTCACTGACATGGAGGGAGAATCTATATGGGTTAAATCTAAATTCTTTTCTTTTATCTTTAAAATATTAAATGACCTTTTTTTAATAATTTGTCTTTATATTTATGCTTGAGTTCTGGGTTCCTAGTGACCCTACAGCAGGTCACTACTTCTTACCACAGAATTAATCTGTTTCCTTATCACCCTCTTCTAAAGGAATTTAGAGCTGTAGAACAGGGTGATGCAGCATGGGGGTGGAAAGGAAGTATTCCAAACTACAGAGTTTCATTTGTAGGACTGAGTCAGTAAGAAAAATGGACAATTTCTATTAGGAAGAATTACCCCTTAATATTCACTAGAGTACTTTATTTTAGTAGTCTTTCCTTTGAGCAGAGGGCCTTCCAGTCTCTTGTAACAAAGGAGGGTGGTCTGGGGAAGGAATGATCCTAAGGGTTCAGAAAGGATGCAGAATATTCAAAAGTGGAGTGGGTAATTGGGGGGGATGAACTGGAGTTGCTCATAGCAGATGATGAGGTTGTCTTCCTACCAAGAAGCATCCACTAAGTATACAGAGCACAGCATCTGCCCAGGCATGCAGACATAAGCCTGGACAGGGGTGTACAGCAAAATGTGATAATTCTTTTTGAAAGTGTAGGTAAAGCATGTATTTGAGCAGCAGGGCAAGGTACAACTGATTTTAGCTCTGAAGAAGGCATCTCCTAAAGCCCCAGACCCCAGTTACTTAATTATAGGCTCTATTTTTCTGGTTCTCAGGGAGCAGCTTTTGTATAGCTGATAAGGACTTAGGGCATAACAGAGGATGACTAGCTCCACAGCAACTTGAACCATTAGCAGAAGTATATTGCCTGGAGACTACAAATGGCATACCAGGTCAGTGGTCCACATAGTCCAGTACTAGCTGCTTCGAAGGAAGGTGGTGGAAACTATGCAGTAGCCAGCTATGGACTAATCTGACCCTAGGGAAAGTTTTGTGCAATGCTCAAGTAGGGAGTAATTGACTGAAGTAGGAGGGTTTGCAGCCCCTAATGTTTATTAGCACTGTGTCTAGTACATTTCAAAGAATTAATCTTTTAGCCTTAATCTTGCATCATTCAGTTCCATAGGCTACACAGAAGGGTTCATATACTCAAGGCCAGAAGGGACCACTAGGATCATCTAGACTGGCCTGTAGAACACAGAACTAATTCCTAGAGCAGATCTTTTAGAAAAACCTCCAATCTTGATTTTAAAATTGTCAGTGACTGAGAATCCACCCCAACCATTGGTAAATGGTTCCAATTGCTAATCATCATAGAAACATAGGGCGGGAAGGGACCCAAGAAGTCATCAAGTCCAGTCCCCTTCCCCCCATGCTATGGCAGGACCAAGTAAACCTAGACTGCCCCTGAGCGGTGTTTGTTCAACCCCCTTTCAAAAACTTCCAATGATGGGGATTCCCCAACCTCCCTTGGAAGCCTATACCAGAACTCAACTACCCTTGCATAGTGAGTTTTTATTAATATCTAGCCTAATCTACAGTAAGGGAGATTTAAGACTTGGCCTACCTTCAGCAGACATTGAGAACAACTGATCACCGTCCTTTTTATAACAGCCCTTAGCATAGCTGAAGACTGTTTTCAGGTCCCCTTCAGTCGTCTCTTTTCAAGAAAAACCAATAGGTTTTATGATGGTTCATCTGAGGACAGGCTTTTTTTTCTAAATCTTTAATAATTTTTGTGGCTTTTCTCTGTACTTTCCCCAATTTGTCCATATCTTTCCTAACACCTGGCACCCAGAACTGGACACAGTACACCCGTGCCAACTAAAGTGGGACAATTACTTCCTGTGTCTTCCATGACATTCCTGTTAATACACCCTAGAATATTAGCCTTTCACAGCTGCATCATATTGATTCATATGCAGTTTGTGATCCACTACACTCTACAGCAATACCACCTAGCAGTTATTCTCCAGGTAGTAGTTGTGCATTTGATTTTGTTGTTGTTGTTGTTAAGTGTAGTACCTTGCACTTGTCTTTAGTGAATTTCATCTTGTTGAATTCAGATCAATTCTCCAATTTGTCAAGGGCATTTTGAATTCTAATACTGTCCCAACAAAATGCTTGCAATCCTCCCAATTTATATGCGCACACTCCATCCATTATCCAAATCATTAATGAAAATACTGAATAGTATCAGACCCCAGGAGTGACCCCTGCAGAACCCCACTACATATGCCCTCCTAGGTTGACAGCAAACCATTCATAACTAATTGCTGAGTACAGTCTTTCAATGAGTTATGCAACCACCTTATAGTAATTTAATCTAGACATTTCCCTAGCTTGTTTGGGACTGTCAAAAGCCTTATTTAAAAAAAATCAAGATATCACATCTACTGCTTCCCCCACTTGTAGGCCAGTAACCCGCTCACAGAAGGAAATTCGGCTGGTTTGACATTTGTTAACAAATCCATGCTGGCTATTCCTTACACCCCTATTATCCGCCTGGAGCTTACAAACTGATGGCTTAATAGTTTGTTCCAGTAGGTTTCCAGGTATTAAAGTTGGGCTGACTGGTTTATAATTCCCCAGGTCCTCCTCCTTCCCCTTTTTTTAAAGATAGGAATTATGTTTGTCCTTCTCCACTCTTCTGGGACCTCACCTGTCCTCCAGGAGTTCTCAAAGATATCTAACTGTTCTGAGATTCCTTTAGCTAGCTCCTTACCTACCCTAGAATGAATTTCATCAGGCACTGCCAACTTGAATACATGTAAACTAGGGCTGTCAACTAATTTGTTAACTCAAAAATTAATAGATTAATTGCAGTTTTAATCTCACTGCTAAACAATAGAATACCAAGTGAAATTAAATATTCGTAGAAAAATCTAATTTTATTTTAATACAAACTGTACAGTGCTCACTTTGTATTACTCTTGATTACAATGACTAACAAAAGAAATAGCATTTATCAATTCACCTCATACATACACTTCCAGGATAGAGATTGCATTACAGTATAACTTACAAATAGATTATTTTGTTTACATAATTGCACTCCATAATAAAACAATGTAAAACTTTAGAACCTACAAGTCCACTCAGTCCTACTTCTTCAGCCAATCACTAAGAGAAACAAGTTCACGTACATTTATGGGAGATAACGATGCCCACTTCTTATTTACATCACCTGAAAGGGTGAGGGATAGCTCAGTGGTTTGAGCATTGGCCTGCTAAACCCAGGGTTGTGAGTTCAATCCTTGAGGGGGCCACTTGGGGATCTGGGGCAAAATCAGTACATGGTCCTGCTAGTGAAGGCAGGGGGCTGGACTCTATGACCTTTCAAGGTCCCTTCCAGTTCTAGGAGATGGGATATCTCCATTAATTTAAATTTAATTTAAAGTGAGAACACACATTTGCCTGGCACTTTTGTAGCCGGCCTTGCAAGGTATTTACATGACAGAGATACTAAAGATTCATATGCCTCTTCATGCATCGGCCACCATTCCAGATGACATGCTTCCATACTGATGATGATTTATTTTTTTTTTTTTTTAAGTGTTAATTAAATTTGACTGAACTCCTTGGAGGAGAATTCTGTTTCCTGCTCCATGGTTTTCCCCGCGTTCTGCCATATATTTGTGTTACGGTAGGCTTGGATGACGACCCAGCATATATTTGATTTAAGAACATTTTCACTGGAGATTTGACAAAACACAAAAGGTTTCAATATGAGATTTCTAAAGACAGCTACAGCACTCGACCTAAAGTTTAAAAATCTGAAGTGCCTTCCGAAATCTGAGACTAGGTGTGGAGCATGCTTTCAGAAGTCTTAAGATCAACACACTGATGCAGAAACTACAGAACCCGAACCACCAAAAAAAGAAAATCAACCTTCTGGTGGTAGCATCTGACCCAGATGATGAAAATGAAGATGAGTCAATCCGCACTGTTCTGGATCATTATCAAGCAGAACCTGTCATTGGCATGGACGCATTTCCCCTGGAATAGTGGATGACGCATGAAGGGACATAGGACATCTGGGATGCCAGCTACAACAATGCCATGCAAACAGCTATTGTCACTTTCAGGTGACACTAAACAAGAAGCAGGCAGCATTATCTCCTGCAAATGTAAACAAACTTATTTGTCTGAGTCACTGGCCAAACAGGAAGTAAGACTGTAAGAAGTAAGACTGGATTTGGAGGCTTTAAAGTTAGATTTTATTTTTGAATGCAGGTTTTTTGTACATAATTCTACATTTGTAAGTTCAACTTTCATGATAGAGATTTTACCACAGTATTTGTATTAGGTAAATTGAAATATTTTTTATAGTACAAATATTTGTAATATAAAGTGAGCACTGTACACTTTGTATTTTAATTGAGATCAATATTTGAAAATGCAGAAAACCTCCAAAACCATTTAAATGGTATTCTATTATTTAATCATGTGATTATCATGATTACTTTAATTGCTTGACAGCGCTAATGTAAACTTATCTAAACATACTTTAACCTATTCTTTCCCTATTTTGGCCTGCATTCCTTCCTCATTAATATTATGTGTTAACTAAAAGTTGGTGACCAGATACTTATCTTCACTATTAAAAATGTACACCTTGTTTCCAGTCTGAATTTGTTTACCGTCAGCTTCTTCTGGATAACTTATACCTTTGTGTGCTAGACTGAAGAACACATCAAATATTTTATATCCATGTTGGTACTGACACAGACTGTAATTAAGTTGCCTGTTCATCTTCTCTTTGCTAAGCAAAACAGATAGACTTAAGGAACTCAATCATTCTAAGGCAGGCTTTTTAGTCCTTTAAGCATTTGTGTGGCTCTTCGGTGAGCCCTCTCCAAATTTATCAACATCCTTCTTGAACTACAGACACCAGAACTGGATACAATATTCCAGTACCCCCCCACCCCCCAAACAATAACCTCTCTATTCCTACTCAAGGATTTCCCTGTTTATCCATCCCAGGATCACATTAGCTCTTTTAGCACCCTGGGAGCTCGTATTTAGCTGGTTACCCATGCATCCCCAATCTTTTCAGAGTCACTGCTTCCCAGAATAGTCCCCTACCCTGTAAGCAGGGCCTTGTGTGTGTGTGTGCACACCCAGCTTACCAAGTGATCCTGATCACTCAATCAGTGAGCTAGCCTCCTCATTATTTACCATTTCCCCAATTTTTGGATCACCTGCAAATGTTATCATTGTGTTTTCTTGCAGGTCATTGATAAAAATGTTAACTTGCACAGGGCCAAGAACCAATCCCTGCAAGACCCCCACTAAAAATACACCTGCTCAGTTGCAATGCCTTGTTTACAATGAGACCCAGCTGGCTTTTCCTCTAATGTGGGCCAGGTTGATTTTGTATCATTCTAGTTTTTTTTTTTTTTTAACCAAAATATCATGTGGAACCAAGTCAAATGCTGTTCAGAAGTCTCAATTTATTACATCAATACCAATCTTTCTCACCCAAAAAAAACTCTTCAAAATGAATCACAATCTATTTTCCATAAACCCATATTGATTTTCCTTAATTATATTACCCTCCTTTTAATTCTTTATTAATCTGCTGCTGTATCAGCCACTCCATTATTCTGAGGATAAAAGAACCCTCATTAACAGGCTGAAATCTGTTTCAGTTTCACTAGATGTCATTTTGTTAGGAGTCAGAGTAGCAGCCGTGTTAGTCTGTATCCGCAAAAAGAACAGGAGTACTTGTGGCACCTTAGAGACTAACAAATTTATTAGAGCATAAGCTTTCGTGGACTACAGCCCACTTCTTTGGATGCATAGAAGTGGGCTGTAGTCCACGAAAGCTTATGCTCTAATAAATTTGTTAGTCTCTAAGGTGCCACAAGTACTCCTGTTCTTTTTGCGGATACAGACTAACACGGCTGCTACTCTGACTCCTAACAAAATGACATCTAGTGAAACTGAAACAGATTTCAGCCTGTTAATGAGGGTTCTTTTATCCTCAGAATAATGGAGTGGCTGATACAGCAGCAGATTAATAAAGAATTAAAAGGAGGGTAATATAATTAAGGAAAATCAATATGGGTTTATGGAAAATAGATTGTGATTCATTTTGAAGAGTTTTTTTTGGGTGAGAAAGATTGGTATTGATGTAATAAATTG
>NC_048304.1:125075829-125142405 GCF_013100865.1 Trachemys scripta elegans | reverse complement strand
AGTAGCAGCCGTGTTAGTCTGTATCCGCAAAAAGAACAGGAGTACTTGTGGCACCTTAGAGACTAACAAATTTATTAGAGCATAATCTTTCATGGACTACAGCCCACTTCTATGCATCCAAAGAAGTGGGCTGTAGTCCACGAAAGCTTATGCTCTAATAAATTTGTTAGTCTCTAAGGTGCCACAAGTACTCCTGTTCTTCTTTTTGTTAGGAGTATAAATGAAAAGGCATCTAATTTACTTTCACTTTGTTTATTTTGTGTACCTGGTATTTGCCTTCTCAACTAAAAAAGTCTCACATTTATTCCCACTCACCTCATACTTTAGTCTAAGCATAGCCAAAGCACTTACCAGCAAATCATTATATTTAAGAGGAGGTGATCAAAACTGAAGACCATAGTCAGAGTGATGTATCCATTTGGCACCTCAGAAAAAGGGCTTACTACTAATCAACAGAGCTGGTTTTGCCCCAGATGTTCCTTGGAGACTGAAGGAACACTGAGGATTAGTGGGCCCAAAATTAAACAGCAGGATTTTCTCCTTCCTTGCCAGGGAGGTATCAACAAGGCAACAAACACTGCCCAAGCCCTCAGTTAAAGTCTGCTTGACACAGACCCTTGGGCTTGAAGTCTGAATTTTAGATTTTCCCTGACCTTTCCCACTGAAGAGTGTATCCTACAAATGTGACGCAGGAGGTACCACTGGAGCACAGGAAGGCTCAACTTCCACTGAAACTGCCTGTGTATGACTGAGCCATTGAGTTGTACTATGCAAGAAAAGCTTGTTTGAGACCTGGTGCAATGCTACTTCCTGTCTCCACAGCAACTCTACACTAGCCCCCAGTAGAATTACAGGAGCCTTACAAGATCTCTTGCAAAGCAGAATGGGAGGCAGTCAGCAGCACCACACAGGATGGAAGAAACAGACTCAAGCAGCTGGACCTACAAATAGCAGAGGCTGAAGTACCGTTGCCGCCCCTTGCCTAGTCAGACACAAGTGAGAATATTAGCACTATGTATGCACACACCAATGCCCTTGACCTCATGTAACCCTTCTTTTCCTTACACCCACACATATGTTGGTCATTTCTCCCTAATACAATTCTTAACAGAGTAAGCTCTTTGGGACAGGACCGTGTCAAGCTCTCTATAAAATGCCCTGCACACCTACTGAATCAATATTGGCACAGAATTTAGAATTTTAAAAGAACCATATAGGTAAGTTTGTACAGCAAGCCTACACAGCACCACCTGACTCACTGTGCTCAGTGCTAAAAGATTTAATTTGTAAGCTACAGGGGCATAATGCAGAGCAGTTTAGGCTACGCTAACTTTTATTAAGTAATTTGTAACCATTGTTACTAGTAACAAAAGTTTCAAAAGCTCGGTTTAATACCTCTGAACCAGTACCCAAGTATTCTAGTCTATCAGAGTTTGGTAACAAAAGAGCTAGACTGTCTACCTCCAATGAGCTCAAAATCAGGAAGGCCCAAGGAGTCTTCCATGCATAGTTCTGCAGTGAGATGGGTGGGGGTGTCTCTCTCTCGAAATCCTGGCTTTCCACAAGGACAAAGGAAGCAACAGCAACAAGGACACTAGAAAGGGTATGTCTATTCCCTGTGCCCCTACAACAAGTGCACCCTGCAAAGAATGTAGCAGGAGACACTCACATCCAGGATCATTATGATTTTCTAGCCCAAGTCCTTGGGGATCGCTGATGCATGAGGAGGTGCAATGGATGTTACAGACCCTCTTCAACTAAACCACAATTTTACCGAACTCATTACCCATGTATGGCTGTTCAATGGAAAGTGTAAAGTAAGTTTTGGGATGGGGCTAAACCTAGTTACTAATGAGTAAAAAAAATGTGCATCTTTGTTAGCAATCTCAGCAACAAGGGAAAAAAAAAAAAAAACAACCAACAACAGAAGTTGCATGTACCATTTACTAACATGATACTCCAAAAAGTGACTAGATGCTGAATACTCATTTTAGCATAGCAGGAATTTCAATCTTAACATTGACCTTCTTTAGACTTGCACATCCAATGACTCAGCTGTCAGCCAACTGCTTTCATAGCAGAAGATGTATCATCTTCTTTGCAGTAAGTACCAAGAATAACCACAATTCAGAACACAATTTAGAAGAATTTACGAGCCACTGCTATAGTTTGATAAGGCAAAAGTTATAGCTTAGGCTGCAACAGTGATTTGAAAGCTATTTCTTTTAAAAAGATGGAACAATATACTGCCATGAACTGCAGGGGTGCCGAATAAGCTCTAACATACATAACTAGTTTAGAACTAGTTGAAATCATGCCAAAAACTAGATGCCAATATTTCCATAAAACATTTTGCAATTTAAAATATTTGTAGTCTCTACAGACCAGAACCTCATGCATATCCATGCATTTAGATGTTTTAAATGATTTGTAAAAGTATCCTGAACACAATCCAAAGATTTTGGATTAATCTCTAGTTGACTGTACTCAAAACAAAGGGCTAAGATTTAAAAAAAAAAAAAAAAAAAAAGTGCCTAAAGCACCTCCTATTGTAGCAGCTCAGGATACTCAGTATTTTTAATGACAGGCCAAAAATATTTAGGAGAGTAGCTTTAGGCAACTGTTTTTGAAAATCTTGGCTATACTATTACCGCTCTACAAACTCATTGCTGCTTCATGGTTAGCATTATAAAGTTGTACAATGCTAATGTAGCCAATTAAAATTGAACAACCCATGTGCAAATAAACTAGCAACATTTTAAAGCAAATAAAATTGTATAGGTATACTAACATCCTAGTCTTGGGATATCCAGTCAAGCTACGCAAGGAGATGTGTTTGTCCCTTGCATACTCCCAAATGTGGAAGTAGGATCAGAAACTGGATCTGGAAGAAAGGGTAAACAGCATGTTAGTTAAATTCACGGATGACACTACATGGGGAGAGGCTGCAAACATTAGTGAGGACAAAAATACAAATGGACCTAGAGAGGTTATAGATACAGCAGGAACACAGTATGGACAAGTGTAAATACATGAGAAAAATAATCTGAAACATTCAACGATAGGGATATAGAGTGGAAAGGAGTAAGTTGAAAGAAACCTAGGAGTGACAGTACACAGCTAGTTGGATACAGGCATTGCAAGAGGATTTTGAAGTACAGAGGCATCAAAAAGAGAGCAGGGAAGTGAAAATTCTTCCTTATGTGACCACTCAGCCACTAAAGCCATCAACTTGCACCACGCCAGGGATCGAAAAAGTCACTCACCCACAGCAAATAAAAAGCTTTCCTCAGCAAATGCCATCATGTTCTGAAGAACTGATTAAATTGCTTTCTATGATGATTCTGAAGATAGTCTACGTTTGTAAGGGTGAGCATTAGTGAATGAAGCGGGGTCCTCCAGTGCCTCCTAGCTTTAACTAGCAGCAGAGTGAAATTAATAAGATTGGTCAGTTTCATGGCAGCTCTTCAGCGCTCTGAGGACACCTGTTAAACTAGCAAGAACCACATCAGCTTTAACTGCTGCTTTTGGGGAAAGCTCTGAACAGCAACCAAAGTAGGTACTTCAGCTATTCACAGGGGAGAATAGGAAAATTTCTCTGCACCTTGCCTGTAAGTTTCCTTTCTTGAAGTAATGAGATCCACAGATCCATAACATAGGGTCTCTGCTCTGTGTAGCCTTGGAGACAGATCAGACAACTGTCAGTCTATGGCCAGGGAGGTGTGGTTTCTCCACACCATTTGAGAGACTTTCACAGCAGAGGAAATCAATAACCATAATGTGTCCATGAGGAAAGTTAAGGATTAAGTATTAAGACTGAATATTAACAATTCTCCTACAGAGCAAAGAATTTCAGTGAAGAACAAACTTGCGTGCCAGTTAATAATCCCATATCTTTCCCAAGTTTACAGCCCATTCAAGGTTGGTTGGATTCGTGGACCTCATTACCTCAAGCAAATATTTTTTCAGATAATGCACAGATACAGATAAAAATAAGAAAACATAAGGAGGTCCACAGATCCAGAGACACTAGGAATTTTTCTGCCTATGAAGTTACCACACCTAAAAGAGTAAGTTGATTTTCAAAGATGGAGTTACATTTTTTACTTGAATCTCAGAAGCATAAAATGTCTTCACCACCTGGAAATGGAAAATAAAGGAAAAGAAGCCCTCTGACACCAGTTGATAGACTGATCCTTTATTTCTGCTTTTGCTGAACTGAGCTGTGTGATTGATTTTATATTTTGAGAGCTCTGTTGAGGTTCTATAGAGCTCAGGAAACTGTCCTTCAAGATAATCTTTGGTCTGAAGGAAGTTAGTTCTGAATACCTCTATCTTTATGGAAGATACAGTATTGGAGAGTTCATGTAGAGAGAGCTTCCAACTCAGATCCTTCAAGCTGAAGAGACTGCTTTAAAAAAATGCCACTTCAATTGGTTAGGAAGTATTGAGAGAGACTTTCTTGACTGGTTCAAATGGAGAGCCAGTAAAGCACTGAGAACCAGATGTATACGCCATGGAAAAACCCTTGTGTACTTCAGGATCAGATGCAGAGGAGACTGCTTTCCAAATATAACATTGGAAATCTGGATAAGATTAAATCCACATCTTGCCTGCTGCACAAAGGACACTAGACAAAAGGAGCTACTTGACCTCTGAGTGTCTGAATCACCAGGACTGGCCTGAGTCCAATCTGAAGTCAAGAATTTATGGTACTGATGCAGATATTGGGGGACGGGACAGGACTGGGAAGAGATACTTGTCCTGCCAGCTATGGAAAAACCTCAGCCAAGCTCATGAATATTCTGATTTAGTAGCATTCTTTCTGGAAGCTAGAAGCAAGGATATTACCTCTTGACTTGAGACTGTTCAAGAGCCAAGCACCCAGTCTGTCCAGATTCTTATGCATTATTGACCGCTTTAAAAGCGGATTCCTTCTGGATAGAAAGCTGATGAAAGGTCTTTGTGCTACATCGAGGAGGTTGGAGAACCAAGGCCTCCTTGGCCAGAATGGGCTACCAGAAAATGCATATAGGAATCCCTTTGGCCACTTGGTCAACAGGGCCTCGGCTTTGTAATCCTGCTGGCAAGAAAAGAACCCTGAAGCTGTGTGTGTCAGGTGGGAGGCACATAAATCTATTGCTCGGAGACGAAATTCCTTTACCAGGAGATGGAACTCTCTGGGTGTAATTCCAATTCTGAATGTTCTTTCTTGCCTGCTGAGCCAGTCAGTCATAACATTCATTCTCCCTGGAACGTTAAGGGAGCAGATTCTCCTCTACTCAAATCCTCGGGAGGGAAGTTTCTCTTTGAAGGATTGTGGACTTAGAACGGGGTGGGGTAACAATCAAAATATGGAATGACTATGGGGTTGTCTGTCATGATCAGTACATGAGGGGAATCCAGATATGGTTCAGAGCCTTGAGACCACATCAGATCGCCCTCTAGCCAGTTTATGCTATGTTTATTTTTGTTTGGACCAGATCCCATAGACCAGGAGTTCTCAAACTGGGGGTCGGGACCCCTCAGGCGGTCACGAGGTTATTACATAGGGGTTTGCGAGCTGTCAGCCTCCACCCCAAACCCTGCTTTGCCTCCAGCATTTATAAATGGTGTTAATTAAAAAGTGTTTTTAATTTATAAAGGGCGGGCGCGCACTCAGGCTTGCTATGTGAAAGGGGTCACCAGTACAAAAGTTTGAGAACCACTGCCATAGAGAGTCTTTGACTCTCTGTGAGCACCCAATCCCTGTAAGACAGTATCTATAGCAATAACTCCCCTGACTAAGAGGTGCTGTTGTCATCATGAACAGGTCTGACTACCAGAAGGAGGCTGCCAGACAACTCTCCAATACCAAATTCTGCAGGCCACTTTCCTCAGATCCCACTGAGGAATACACTAGGAAACTGCACCATCTACTCAGGACACTCCCTACACTAACATAGGAACAAATTAACATACCCTTAGAGCCCCGACCAGGGTTATTCTATCTACTACTCAAGATCCACAAACCTGGAAATCCTGGACGTCCCATCATCTCGGGCATTGGCACTCTCACTGAAGGACTGTCTGGATATGTGGACTCCCTACTCAGACCCTACGCCACCAGCACTCCCAGCTATCTCCGTGACACCACTGATTTCCTGAGAAAACTACAATGCATTGGTGACCTCCCAGAAAACACCATCCTAGCCACCATGGATGTAGAGGCTCTCTACACAAACATCCCACACACAGATGGAATACAAGCTGTCAGGAATAGTATCCCTGATGATGACACAGCACAGCTTGTTGCTGAGCTCTGTGACTTTATCTTCACGCACAATTATTTCAAATTTGATGACAATATATACCTCCAGACCAGTGGCACCGCTATGGGCACCCGCATGGCCCCACAATATGCCAACATTTTTATGGCTGACCTGGAACAACGCTTCCTCAGCTCTCGTCCACTCACGCCCCTTCTCTACCTACGCTACATTGACATCTTCATCATCTGGACCCAGGGGAAGGAGACCCTGGAAGAATTCTACCATGATTTCAACAGCTTCCAACCCACCATCAACCTCAGCCTGGACCAATCTACACGGGAGGTACACTTCCTAGACACCACAATACAAATAAGCGATGGCCACGTTAACACCACCCTATATCGAAAACCCACCGACCGCTATGCCTACCTTCATGCCTCCAGCTTCCATCCGGAACACACCACACGATCCATCGTCTACAGCCAAGCGCTCAGGTACAACTGCATCTGCTCCAACCCCTCAGACAGAGGCCAACACCTACAAGATCTTCACCAAGCATTCTCAAAACTACGATACCCACACAAGGAAATAGAGAAACAAATCAACAGAGCCAGACGTGTACCCAGAAGCCTCCTGCTACAAGACAGGCCCAAAAAAGAAACCAACAGAACTCCACTGGCCATCACCTACAGTCTGCAGCTTAAACCTCTCCAACGCATCATCAGTGATCTACAACCCATCCTGGACAATGATCCCTCACTTTCACAGACCTTGGGAGGCAGGCCAGTCCTCGCCCACAGACAACCCGCCAACCTTAAGCATATTCTCACCAGCAACCACGCACCGCACCATAACAACTCTAACTCAGGAACCAACCCATGCAACAAATCTCGATGCCAACTCTGCCCACATATCTACACCAGCAACACCATCACTGGACCTAACCAGATCAGCTACAACATCACCGGCTCATTCACCTGCACGTCCACCAATGTTATATATGCCATCATGTGCCTCTGCTATGTACATTGGCCAAACTGGACAGTCACTACGCAAGAGGCTAAATGGACACAAGTCAGATATCAGGAATGGCAATATACAAAAACCCGTAGGAGAACACTTCAACCTCCCTGGCCACACAATAGCAGATGTAAAGGTAGCCATCTTACAGCAAAAAAACTTCAGGACCAAACTCCAAAGAGAAACTGCTGAGCTCCAGTTCATTTGCAAATTTGACACCATCCGATCAGGATTAAACAAAGACTGTGAATGGCTAGCCAACTACAGAAGCAGTTTCTCCTCCCTTGGTGTTCACACCTCAACTGCTAGCAGAGCCCCTCACCCTCCCTGATTGAACTAACCTCGTTATCTCCAGACTGATTTATACCTGCCTCTTGAGATTTCCATTACTTGCATCTGAAGAAGTGAGGTTCTTACCCACGAAAGCTTATGCTCCCAATACTTCTGTTAATCTTAAAGGTGCCACAGGACCCTCTGTTGCTTTTTACAGATTCAGACTAACACAGCTACCCCTCTGATACTTGTCCCCTGACTAGATCACTTATTAGGAAGCCTGACTCACATCTGATGAAAGAACAGGAGTACTTGTGGCACCTTAGAGACTAACAAATTTATTAGAGCATAAGCTTTCGTGGACTACAGCCCACTTCTTCGGATGCATATAGAGTGGAATATATATTGAGGAGATATATATATACACACACACACACACAGCATGAACAGGTGGGAGTTGTCCTACCAACTCTGAGAGGCCAATTAAGTAAGAGAAAAAAAACTTTTGAAGTGATAAGCTAGCCCAGTACAGACAGTTTGATAAGAAGTGTGAGAATACTTACAAGGAGAGATAGATTCAATGTTTGTAATGGCTCAGCCATTCCCGTCCTTATTCAATCCTGAGGTGATTGTATCTAGTTTGCATATCAATTCCAGCTCAGCAGTCTCTCCTTGGAGTCTGTTTTTGAAGTTTTTCTGTTGTAAGATAGCCACCCGCAGGTCTGTCATTGAATGGCCAGACAGGTTAAAGTGTTCTCCCACTGGTTTTTGGGTATTATGATTCCTGATGTCAGATTTGTGTCCATTAATTCTTTTGCGTACAGACTGTCTGGTTTGGCCAATGTACATGGCAGAGGGGCATTGCTGGCACATGGTGGCATATATCACATTGGTAGATGTGCAGGTGAACGAGCCCCTGATGGTATGGCTGATGTGATTAGATCCTATGATGATGTCACTTGAATAGATATGTGGACAGAGTTGGCATCAGGCTTTATTACAAGGATAGGTTCCTGGGTCAGTGTTTTTGTTCAGTGATGTGTGGTTGCTGGTGAGTATTTGCTTTAGGTTGGGGCGTTGTCTGTAAGCGAGGACAGGTCTGTCTCCCAAGATCTGAGAGAGTAAAGGATCATCTTTCAGGATAGGTTGTAGATCTCTGATGATGCGCTGGAGAGGTTTTAGTTGGGGGCTGAAGGTGACAGCTAGTGGTGTTCTGTTATTTTCTTTGTTGGGCCTGTCTTGTAGGAGGTGACTTCTGGATACTCGTCTGGCTCTGTCAATCTGTTTTTTCACTTCAGCAGGTGGGTATGATAGTTTTAAGAATGCTTGATAGAGATCTTGTAGGTGCTTGTCTCTATCTGAGGGATTGGAGCAAATGCGGTTATATCTTAGAGCTTGGCTGTAGACAATGGATCGTATGGTGTGTCCTGGATGGAAGCTGGAGGCATGTAGGTAAGTGTAGCGGTCAGTAGGTTTCCGGTATAGGGTGGTATTTATGTGACCATCGCTTATTAGCACAGTAGTGTCCAGGAAATGGACCGCTTGTGTGGATTGATCTAGGCTGAGGTGGATGGTGGGATGGAAATTATTGAAATCATGGTGGAATTCCTCATGGGCTTCTTTTCCATGGGTCCAGATGATGAAGATGTCATCAATGTAGCGCAAGTAGAGTAGGGGCGTTAGGGGACGAGAGCTAAGGACTGGGAATGGCTGAGCCATTACAAACATTGAATCTATCTCCCCTTGTAAGTATTCTCACACTTCTTATCAAACTGTCTGTACTATCTTGATTATCACTTCAAAAGTTTTTTTCTCTTACTTAATTGGCCTCTCAGAGTTGGTAAGACAACTCCCACCTGTTCATGCTGTGCGCGTGTGTGTGAGATAGATATATCTCACACACACATCTCCTCAATATTTATTCCACTCTATATGCATCCGAAGAAGTGGGCTGTAGTCCACGAAAGCTTATGCTCTAATGAATGTGTTAGTCTCTAAGGTGCCACAAGTACTCCTGTTCTTTTTGCGGATACAGACTAACATGGCTGCTACTCTGAAACCTCACATCTGATGGATCATTCAGATGGTGAATGAGTCAGTGTCCTCTCAGATGCAGAGAACACTATTGAGAGAGGAATAGGAGGAAGCTTTGTAGTGGCCCCATGGAACCACAGACCCACTGAAGACCATCCACCCAGGAGGCCACTGATCCCACACAAGATGGCTGCCATGAAGGGGAAGACCTGGATGACCTCCTGAGAGCTGCTATTAATACTAGCAGCATTTCAGAAACACTTGGTGCTGTTGTTAAACCAAAGGGCAGTAAGCTGTACTGGTAGTGTTGTGCTATGAAAGCAAAGCGTAGAAAGTATCTGTGAAACTTTCCCAAGTTGGGCTATGTACTCTCAGCCAGTCTGTAAGAAGGGAGATGTAGGATAGATGGCTACATGCCCTGTCTTGCCAAAGGATCCACAGACATGAAAGGTCAGACATTCAGGGCATGGACATATGCTAAGAGATCCAAAAGGTATCCCCAGTGAACAATTTCCAAAACCCAATTGAGCAAGGTCATAAGAGACCAAAACATTCCTAACTGAAAACTACCACTGGGGCTCCACCCCAGACCATGCTGTCTGCAAGTCATGTTTGCTTTGAGGAACCTGAGGTCTGAATGGAGAATTTTCCTGCACTGCCACATTCCCCTCCCCACATCTGTTCTATTTTCTTCTGGTGTAGTTGGTTCCTTTCCTGTAGGATTTTCTATGCTGGTCAGCACGGAAGGACTCCCGGCTTTGGACTACGGCCTGTAGGCTTCTCCTATATTGTTTGCTGGGGACACAGGTCTTATTTTTCCTACTAGTGGCTCTCCAACTTGATTCATGGTATTGCTGAGCAGCTTGCAATCTGTGGAAGTGGCTAAAAGCAGTTTAGCCTGTGAGCCTGCCTTCCAGTCCTGGAGCCACATGTGGGCGTGCTACCACCTTGCAGCCCCTGGCCCATGCTTAATATCTGAGGGCATCCAGGGAGGAGTCGGATACAAATGCAGCTAAAGGACATCGTTTTAGAGAGATGTGCCCAGTTTAACAGGCTCTCTCTGCTTTAGAGGTACTGTCAGCCACATTGTAAACCTATGCCAGGATTGCTCTGGCAAAATAAGTGGGGACAGCTCAAGCTCCAGAAATGTGTTGCCAATTCAATCCTTCTATCTGTGGGATCCACTACAGGAATGGCTGTGTCCTTAACTAAAGAGGCAGGTCTTCAGCCACCTTTAGAAAGGAGGCCAGATTTAATTTTGATTGGGTGGACATTTGTAGCACTATTTAGCCACCCTGCTCTGTCTTTTGACCTTGCTGGAAGCTCCCACTCCTCCTTGATAATGTTCTGAGAAGGGAAGATTTACAGGACTATACGGTTCTACCTTGGAACTAGAGAGGTACTATCACCCAGTAACCTCACTTTATCAGACAGGCTTTTCCTTTTCTCCTTCATAGGGAGTTCCTCTAGAGGCATATCTAGTAAGAGTGCTAAAACAGATCAGAAGGAAAATGCTTATCCTAAATCTCCTCTTTCTGATCTGGGTCAGAATCAGAGAGCTAGCCTTCCTCCCAAGAAGTGTATTGGATTCATGCCACTCATGGGAAGCATATTTCATTTGGCACCTCTTTTGTCTCTCATCTTACTCCCTTTTCCAGAAGTCTCAGAGCAATGACAGTGAGGAAGATGGTTGGTCCAGAGTACAAAGGCTTGTGTGCTTTTTGTTGAAGCAACTCAAAAGAGCTGAACATCAGAGACTTTTTTTCTTACATTTCCCTTGATCCTCCTCGGATAGAGAAGGAGGAGGAAATTTAGTCCTAGAGTCCCCTGGAGACCACTTTGTGGTGGCTCTTTCAAGCAGCTTTCTCGACCTGAGAAAGGAAAAATTCTTTGAGATGTGTCCCTCTCTGGGAGCTCAACTGTAGGTGCATCCCTGTGCTGCTGATCTGAGAACTTTGGTAGCAGCGTCCGTTCAGCTTGAGCATACACTGCTTTCCCCTTGTGCTTTACCACAAGACTAACCAGCCTTGCACAAGCCAACCCTCTTCAGTTCCTTCTCTACCACAGAGTTATTGACAAGAACTCCAAAGTAGAGGGGAGGAGGTGGGTCATGGGGCACCTTTAAGAACACATCTCAAAGAACCATAATTACTGCACAAGGTGAGTAATTACTACTACTTTGAGTAGTGTCCCCTAGGATGGCATAGTGCTCTGCAAAGGTATGTGCAGATGTCCAGGTAGCTGCTCTGCAGATTTCTGATAGAGGGATACCCTTGGAGAAGATAACAAACGAGGAGACCCACCTCAGAGTGAGAGTATTGAATATGGGGGAGTTAAATTGCAAATCTGATAGAGATTGATACAGTTCAAGACCCATTTGGAGAGTCTTAACTGAAATCGCAGTGCCTTTGGACCCATCTGCAACAGAGAGGAAGCGTCTCAGAGATTTTTTTTAGAACTCTTGTCCTGTCCAAATAGAAGGCCACGGCTCTTCTCACCTGGAGTGTATGGCTTCCCTATTATCCTGATGAAGTTTGGGATAAAAGGTTGGAAGGTGGATGAGCTAGTTCACATGAAATGTGGAAGTCGGGTTGGGGGTGAACTTCAGATATGGTCTAAGCGTGACTTTGTCAGGGAAGAACATTTTGGGAGGGTGGGGGGGATGCGCTGCCATCACCTCTATCCTTCTAGCCAAGGTGATGATGAACACCATCTTCATGGAGAGGTGAGCTAAAGGACACGTGGCCATGGGTTAAATGGCAGACTAGTCATCCTTTTAGTACTAGGTTGAGATCCCATTGTTGGGTAGGAAGATTGCATTGAGAAAGAGGTTCACTATACCTTTGAAAAACCTCTTCATAGTGGGTGGGGAGAAAGTAGCCTTCAACCTGCTGGTGGAAGGTCGCAATTGTTGCTAAGTGGACTTTTAGCAAGCTAATAGTTTTCCAGTTTCTGGGAGTGTCAATAGATCATCTAGGCTTATTGGCAGCGCATCTGTATCCGGGGTGACACATTTGGGTTGGCACCAGATTCAAAATCTAGTCCACTTTTGTAAGTTGGTACAATAGATAGCTACTTTTCTACTGTGATATAACCCTTCCTGTACCTCCTCAGAGCAAGATGTCTCGTGCTAGAACCATGAAGGAAGCAGGCTTTGCACTGCAGTATCTGCAGGTTGGGATGAAGAGTGCCTCTCGTTCTGTGAGAAGTGGTAAGGAGTAGTTGGAAGAGTCATCGGTGGACACAGCCTCAGCTGTGACAGGTAAGGATACTAAGTCTGTCTGGGCCACGGGGGAGCAATCAGTATTATGTTTGATTTTTTCCTTTTTATTTTCAACAGGACTTTCAGCAATAGAGGGAATGGGGGGAAAAAGGTGTAAAGACGACCCTGGTCCCATGAGAGGAGAGCATCCCCCCCTGGAGTGTCGTCCAAGCCCCGCTCTGCAGCAGTACTGTGGACATTTCTTATTCTGGTAAGTGGCAAACAGGTCTATTGTCTAAATAGGTCGGGGAGTATCACTGAATTTCTCCTATTTGCGGTCATGCAGGAATTTGCGGGTGAGACTCTTCACTATCGTGTTGTGCACTCTCGGTAGGTAGGCTGCTGATATTGTGGGAATGCACCAGTTCCAGACCTTTGGTGCTTCCATGCACAAGAAGCGCGATCTGGCACCTCCTTGTCAGTTTGTAATACATGCCATATTGTCCATCATGACTTGTGTGTGCGCGCGCCTCTGATCCGTGGGAAGAAGTGAGCACGCGCATTTCTGACCACTGAATTTGAGCAGGCTGATGTGAAGGCATGTCTCGGATGGAGACCATTTGCTCTGCACTGAGAGATCGTTGAGATGTGCGCCCCATCCTACGAGATCAGGAGTAGTGATGGGGAAGGCTGAACAAACAGGATTCCCGTGCAGAGGTTTATTGGGTCTTTCCACCACTTAAAGGATTGTTTAATCTTGGTGGGCATTGATAGTAGTTTATGTTGTCTCTGTTCAGTCTTTAATCTGAACCAAACCATGCTTGGAGGCATCTCACGTGCAGTCTGGCATGAGCTATACTCCTGGGGGAATTCTGCACCACTGCACATGCACAGAATTTATGTCCCCGCAGATTTCTTTGCTTCCCCACAGAAAAAATGACTGACGGGGAAGCAAAGGGAAGCCAGAAGAGCGGTCATGCAACCCTCCCCAGCAGTATGTTTCAGGTGCCCAGGTCAGCTGGCAGAGAGGTAAACCACTGTGGGGCAGGAGGTGGCACTGGGGAAGATCTAGCTAGTGGCTCCTACCCTGCCCTGGGCTCAGCTACTAGTCCAGGCTGGGGAGAATGGAACTTCTTTCCCTGCACAGAATCTGGGCCTAGATCAGACCCACCCCCAGATTTCTCCCCTGGCTGCAGGAACCTGTATAAACTCCTCCTCCCCCGCCCCCCGCTTCCTTGCACCCATTGCTCCACAGCTGCAGGAGGAGGGATCCCTGTACAAGGAGCCACTCCCCCATCCGCCCAACCCACCTGCATCCAGACCCTCTCATACCCAGACCCTCCTGCCGAGCCGCACCCCCTGCACTCAGAACCCCCCAATAAGTCCCACTCCCCCTGCCCTGCACCACCCTGATGAGCCACCTGCTATCTGGATCCTACCCTCCCCACCCTACCAAGCCCCAACCAGTTGCACCTGAATCCCCACCCCACACTCCCAGGATCTTGGACCCCCACTGAGCTCTCACACACACACATACACACACAGCCCCAACCATCTTTCCCTAGACCACCCTGCAATTTCCTATTACCAGTGCACCCAGAACCTCCCCCTCCCCCCAACAAGCCCCTGTGCATCCAGATCCCCCACTGAGAAATCCACACTCAGATTCCCCCTCACAGAACCCTCTCAACCCACACCTGGAGCCTCCCACACTAAGCCTCTCCACACTTGGATCCTGCCTTGCTGAGCCTGCCTATCCACACCTGGTGCACCTGGCATGGAGGGGCAGGGCCCTGGGATGTTTCTGGGGCAGGCCCGGTCCTTGCACTGTGTCAGGGTTGGGTGCAGCCTCGGCGAACCTATCAAAAACTGTAGCTTTGAGGATGTAGGTTAAGATCCCGACTGTTTCCATCTGGGAATCCTGAACTTCTTTCTCTGAGGTTCATACGACTTACAATGGATATTTGCGAGGAGCAGGGTTTGAATGACGTCTGAGGGCTATACTTTCTCTTATAACGAGATGTGTGGAGGGAGGCATCTGTCCTTTCAGCAAACAGTTTTGTCCCTTCAAAAGGAAGGTCCTCTGCAGTTGTTTGAACCTCTTTTGGGAAGCCAGATAGGTGCAGCCAAGAGGCTCTTCTCATCATGACGGCAGTAGAGATGGAACGTGCTGCCGTGTCAGAGGCGGCGTCTGCAGACTGGAGAGAGGTCTTCCTCTCCCGTTGGCCTTCAGTGACAATGGCCTTGAATTGTTCCTTTGGCTTATCTGGGAGCTGCTCAATGAGGGAGCTGAATTTTGAGTAGTTCTGGTAATCATATTTATATGGAACTGAAGAGTGGCTGAAGAGTATATTTTCCTGCCAAAATGATCCAGCTGCTTCCAATCACGGTCATAGGGGGTTTGATTTGAAATGGTGCTGGTGGCCCTTTGAGTTGACCGCATCCACTATGATCAAATTGGGAGGCGGATGGGAGAAGAGGAATTCCATGTCTTGCACTAGCACATAATATTTTTTTGTCACTCTGCTTACATGTTGGTGGGACCAATGTGGGGTCTGCCACATGATGTTGGCAGCATCCAAGAGTGCCTCATTAATAGGGAAGGCTACCCTGGACAAGGTAGAATGTCCACTAGCTTGTGGTATGACTTGGTCACTTCCTGTAGTGGTATCTGTAATGCCTCTGCCAACTGCAATGCCAGTTCTTGAAATAGTTTGAAGTTATCTACCGTTGATGGCAGAGGGGTCATCGTCGTCTCATCTGGTGAGGATGAGAAGTGAGCCTTAGGGGTAACTTCCTCCTCAACTTCAGCCTCTTGTTCCTCCATTGTCTGTTGAGATGGAGTTCAGACGCCCTCAAAGCAGCAGCTGAAGGGGGATGTCTCCTTGGTTGCTGGTAGGCCACACTAGAGCTTTGGAATGCATGTTCTCTGAGCCTGACAGGGATTGTAGTAGGGCCACTGTGAGGGTGGGAAGGGGCCTGGTGGTTGTTACCATGGCTGCCCAGATCACGTGGATGGTATGGTTGTGGTTCACAGCAGAACTGGGCGCCATACGGAGGATGAGAAGAGCGATGGGAGACTACATCCTCTTCCTCACTTTCTGCCTTGGAGGATGAAAAGGGTGGTGCACGACCAGAGGTTGCTGGTGAGTCAGGATCTCCAGGTGAACTCGGTACCGGGGCCCCAGTACTGAGCAGAGGCGAATCCAGTGTGTCAGACACACAGAGGTCCGTCGCATACCAGAAGTCCAGCGGTGGCAGAGGCATCCATACTGGCAGTGGCTTCCAGTACCGAGATGTCTGTGCCAAAGGAGTCGGTGATGTGGACCTGACAGTATAGTCTGTCGGTGCCTGGCATGCCACAACCTGTACCAATGTTAATATCTGTACCACAGGAGCCTTCCCGGGGGCAGATTTTCTATGTTTCTCATGCCCAGATGATACCAATGGTTCCTTGCCTGTGCCCACTGTGTCCTTAGGCAACCCAACACACTCTGTCGGGATGGTATCACAAAAGCCAGGGATACCAGATTTAAACAGCTTCAGTGCCGTCAGTACTGATGATACTGATCGAGCCAGAGATTGTTTTCAGCTCAATCGGGGCTTGCTGTGGGGACTCACGGCCCTTTTTTAGCAGCCTTACATGAGTGGCGTGTGGAGATCTTCTCGGGCTCACTTCCCTTAGTAAAGAGTTGGGGTGAGGTTTCCCACCGACCAGGGTCTTGATGCGGCTCAGATAATTGAAAGACTGCCTCCATAAGTAGGAGTTTGAGCCTCTGTTCTCTAAGCTTTCTGGATCTGGACTTCAGTAGCTGACACAAACCACACTTCTACGGAATATGTTTTTCTCCCAAGCAGCAGATGCACTGAGCATGTCCATCAGTCACTGGGATAGATTCCTTGCAACTGAGACATTTCTTGAACTCTAGGGGAGCTGGGCATACCCTGATACTCTGTCCAGACAGGGGGTCGAAGAAAGAACAAAATCATTTTCCTTTTTCATTGTATTTATTTTTTAAGGCAGCCACATAAAAGATAAATGAAAAAAAAGCAGCTTGAACAGGTAGCTAAAGATTAACAATTCTAAAGAGGTTAAAGGATCAAAGCTCTGTCTCTAGCCAGGGACCGTTGAGAAGGAACTGAGGCGAGTTTGCCCACAAACAGGAGCATCGGAAGAAGAGGGGGCTGTTCACATCTAATCTGTGCATTTTTATTTCCTTAGGATATTTGGATTCAACCGGAAGAACAATACCACCTACCATATGAAGAAGACTGTGGTGTCCTTAGGGATGGAGGCCCAGTTAATTCACAGTATTACTAGTGACAGACATGTAACAGAGGTTTCATTGATGGCGGCCTATGCCCCAAAACCCTCTTGGGCAAGGAGGTGGTAAGTAGACAAGATACTTTCAGAGAAAAAAGGAAGAGACCTACAGTTATGAAACTGAAAGGAGATTCATTAGGATTTGTAGCCCATCAATCAAGGTCATAACAGGAACCTGTGTATTGCCAGAGGACTAAGAGTGGCAGTCCTCAGGAATCCATTAAGTAACAGTCATGTGGGTTTCTTACAGAGCAATATACCTGCAGTCACTGACTTGTTTCTGCAAAAAGTGTTGGCCTTGAGGCCCATGGTTAGCCCATCTTGTTAAAAAACCATTAGACTGTCCTTTGCATCAGCTGACTTTGCCCTGATGTGTGTCCTTTATAATTCTAGTATCGAAACCTCAGGTGAAAGAGACATCTGTCAACTTCCTCTGAGACTTTGCCTATACTTGCAGCAGCATGTAGGGTACATGTAGCTAGTTAGTGAAAGGCACACTGCATCCACACTCGCTGTGAGGTTACATGCAGCGATTAAAGGGGCCAGCAGGTTACATGCAGCGATAAAAGAGGCTAGCAGGGGAAATTCCCACTCCACCTTAATTACACCCTCAAACCAGGGGAGGAAGAATTAGGCAGCTCTTCAACTTTGCAAGTTTTATTTTTTGGCGTTTCATATTATATATATTGTACTTGTGAAGTTGGACACCCCCTCCCCCAATTCATGCTATTTCTGGGTAGCTTAATTGAGAGTCTATGGTAACGCCCTCAATGCTTCAGCTGAAGAGATCTCCTTTTTAGAGGTTTAAGAGCTTAAGTCCCTTTAAGAGTAATTGTGAACAATATCCTTCACCAGTCCTTAGGCCAAACCCCTAAGAGAAAAGGGTAGGGGGCCCTGGGACAGGGAGTGTCAGTTACCAAGGAGATTGAAAAGACTGTCTGCAGGTATGTCTTCCTAAGGAAAAAAGTAAACTCCTTAGTACCTCCTTCAGGACCCCAGAGACTGGAAGGGGAGATAGTCTCTCTGGGAAGGGGATCAATCATTTCACCCCATATTCCCTGCTGCTGGGTCCTGGCTGAGTGAGGACTGGCCACACAGAATGAGAAGCTGGAGCCACTGGAGACAATTTGTTTATAACAAAGGTTGTAGGAGCTGGCATCTTTCATGGCAGCAGAGGCCTCAAGTAAATAGTGGGATGCTCTGTTGTATCAACTGTCTCAGCATGGATCTTGTCTAGCTGCTGGCTGGGAACATGAATTTCTTCCTCCTGGTTGCTATGGGGGTACCTTGCCTCTCCCTGAGATTCAAGAATGATTCAGTGAAACTTTCCTGCTTGCCCTGCAGGCTGTGAGAAAAGGAGTCCCAATATCTATGGAAGAGGCAGGAGGGAGCTTTTGGGGGAGGGGGGATGGGAGGGGGGAGAAGCTTATGCCCTTGGTCCCATAGCACTCATTCTGGTGTGGTCTCACCAAAGGAAATTTCCATGCAACCTGCTCAACCAACCTCCTCAACTGCATGCAGGTTAGGAGCCTTTTACTGCAGCCTGATGCCTCTGCCCTTTCTGAGTGGGAAAGCGAGGAGAGCTGCTGTTCTTCAAAGCTTTTTTATGGACTGGTTAGGCAGACAATGCTGAACACAGTTTGTCCTGGTCTGCAGTGACTTAAGTCATGGTCAGCATTGTATCTGCTAGCTCAATTATTCACAATCACATCCAAACAAACATTTTATTGTAGACCACTGCAAGTAGATAGGAGAGTGAGGGAGGTGTGCACTGATGGGAAGAGAGAAAGAATGGTAGAAAAATATTGTATTGAGAGAAAAGTTTGTTTTTTAGGGAGGGGGACAGAAGAAGAAAGGAGGAGGTGGAGAACACAGTGTAGGAAATGAAGGCAGAGAGGCTGAAGACAAACATCAGGATCTTATCTATAAAGAAGTGGAGGGAAGCCAGGGAGGGAATAGTAGTAGAAGAGATGCAAGTTATACTTTTAAAAGTGCATTAAATAAAAAGTTCATTTAATTGTAACATGTCAGTCACGTATGCAGTATCATATGCCTTTACGCTGTAAGAGGCGTAGCTTTGCTGCAGTATGGCTGGGGATGGAAAGATGTGGGGGCAGATGGTGCACTGAAGTGTAGCATAGGTATCTTTTACCCTAACTAGTAGCGCTGAGTAATCTTCAAGTCCTCTGTACCCTCCTCTTATTCTGAATAGGGAATTCAATTCAGAGTACATTAATAGCAGAAAGATGAGCAAATTTGAGGCAGTAGTCCTTAATCTGTTCATCATAGTCAATGACCCATACATACCATCACAAGTTAGACTTCAATTCCACAAGTTTAATTTTTAAAAAGCATCTTTTAATCAAATATGAAACTGATTAAGTCATCCAATGCAATTACCCTATACACTTTTTAGATTGTTAATATAAAAATGTAGAACAATGCGTAAGTGTGCTGTAGAAGTTGTCAGAGTGAAGGTGGAAGTTTGGGTAATTGGGCTTTTGACATATGGTAGCACAATAATACCTATTCCACAATCCCAAACTAACTGGATATATCTGCTGAAACCATCTGTGAAACGGCGACATTTAAAATCATCTTTAGGTTAGAAAGTCAATATCCCTTTGTCGAGCCATTGTTTCAAACTACCTCCAGATGCAAAGTGATGACACTCCATCGGTTTAGACTCAGCTCAGGTTTTCTTTGCAACCATAAGGGATAAGTTTTAATGAAAGCTTTAGATTCAAGAGCATAATTCCATGGCAAGGGGTGGATGCCATGGAAAGTTTCACATGGAATACATGAGGTCCTCATTACAGAGAGTACAGCAGTGATCAAAGTAGTTATGGTTACATAAATACTTCCATTCAGCTTGAAAGGTGAAACTTTCAGAAATTAAGTTCTCCACAGTTGATCTCTACCCAAAAAGGTGAATTTTACTGCAAAGTTTGCTCATAAGTAGTTCAGCTGTTAGAATACAAGGAAAATGGGGTGTGCGTATCCCCTATTTAAAAATATCAGTTTTTATTTAAAAAAAAAAAGTAAAAACCGCTCCAAAACAGCTGTGGCTAGAAAGTTTAAATTTGGCATGGAAATAGCCCTCATTGAGAAGTCTCTTAGGCCTTGGCTACACTTACCAGCTAGTTCAACGGCTGGAAATCGAAGTTCTGGGTTCGACTTATCGCGTCTAGTCTGGACGCGATAAGTCGAACCCGGAAGTGCTTGCCGTCGACTGCGGTACTCCAGCTCGGCGAGAGGAGTACCGCGGAGTCGACGGGGGAGCCTGCCTGCCGCGTTTGGACCAAGGTAAGTTCGAACTAAGGTACTTCGACTTCAGCTACGTTATTCACGTAGCTGAAGTTGCGTACCTTAGTTCGAATTGGGGGGGGTAGTGTAGACCAAGCCTTAGAGTCTTCTGGTGAAAATTGGTTTCATTTTGACAGTTATGACCTGTTAAGGAAACATTCTATGCATGCTCAGTGCATTCTGTACAGAGTTCTTAGAGTTCAAAGTGCACAGCTAAGAAAGCGAGACAGAAAGACACAGTATAGCCTGCATTAGCTAAGACAAGAAGAGTTTTTAGTGTGCAATGAAAGAGAAAGGAACTCTTGCCTGGCTCACTGTGCATCTTGTAAGATAAAAGCTACAATAGGTTCACAGGAGAGGGTCTTTCTTCAGTGGACTTCCTAAGATGTTCAAGAGATGCGCCTGTGAGGTCTTTGGGACCCTGATTTCCATAACTTCTTACCATATTTCTGTGACAAGATAACTGGTTTGGTGGATAAGGGGAAAGCAATGGACATAATATACCTGGACTTCAGCAAGGCTTTTGACAGTGTCCCATGACATTCTGATAAGGAAGCTGGAGAAATGCAGTCTTGGCGGAACTACCATTAAGTGCATACAGAATTGGTTAAACAACCGCAAACAAAAAGTAACTATTCATGGAATGATGTCAAATTGGAGGAAGGTCTCAAGTGGGGTTCCACAGGGATCTGTTCTGGGTCCAGTGTTGTTAAACATCTTTATTAACGACCTGGATGTAGGAAGAGAGAGCATACTGATCAAATTTCCAGACAACACAAAGCTGGGGAAAGGGGGAGGGCTGCCAACACTTTGGGGGATAGAACTAACATTCAGAGGGATCTTGTCAAATTGGAGAACTGGGCTATGGACAACAAAATACAATTCAATAAAGACAAATGTAAAGTGCTACACTTAGGGAAGAAAAACGAAATGCACAAATACAGAATGGAGGATAACTGGCTTGGCAGCAGCACTGCTGAGAAGGATCTGGGAGTTGTGGTGGATCACAATTTCAACATGAGTCAGCAATGGGAGACTGAAAAGCAAATGCAATCTCAGGTTGCATTAACAGAGGCATAGCATGCAAGTTACAGGAGGTGACAGTACCACTCTACTCTAGTTAGGCCTCAGCTGGAGAACTGTGTCCAATTTTGGTCCCAATGTAGAGAAAGGATCCAAAGGTGAGCGACAAAGATGATCAAAGGGATGGAATGTAAGCCCTATGAGCAAAGGCTGAAGGAACTGGCTATGTTTTGTTTGGAAAAGAAGAGATTGAGGGGGGACATGAGATCTGCCTTCAAATACTTGAAAGGCTGCCATCGAAAAGATGTTCTCTCTTGCCACAGAGGGAATGACAAGAGGCAACGGGTTCAAACTACAGCCCAGCAGATTTAGATTCAATCTCAGGAAAAATTTCCTAATTGTAATAAGAGTAGGACAACGGAACAGACGGCCAGGGGGAACTTGTGGAAGCTCCTTCCCTGGAGGTTTTCCAAAGGAGGTTGGATAGGAATCTGTCTTGGGTGGTTTAGATACCACAAATCCCACATCTCAGCAGGGGTTTAGACTAGATGACCCTTGCGGTCCCTTCTAATCCTATGATTCTAAGATATAGCTCCACATTATGGATTCCCCTCCCCCCCAAAGAACATAGGAAATTCCATCAAAATTAGTATTCATCAAATTATGGAATTCCATTAAATTCTATCAAAAATTAATACACCTTAATACTAAGGTAGCAAGCACAGCTAAGCACTCAATCAATAAAATGTTGTACATACTACTTCAACTCTGCTCCCTCACATATACAACAGTTTGAACATATTTGCATGATACTCAAGTACACCACTGTATTTTTTCCAACAGATTTAAGATACTTCATTGTCACAATGATCCTATATAGCTGGCTGACCTCACACAAATTCCCTAAGACTTGTCTTTAAAGTACTGCACAGCTCCGACACTGCCTACATCTCAGTCATGATTTCTTATTACACTCCTTTTCGGACCCTCAGCTCTTTCATGCTCCCTATATTCTGTAAAGCATAACAACTTATCGTACTGAATGATTTAGAAGTTAGTTGAACTATTAAGTTGAAAGAGACACCAGATGTGGTTGTGGTGTAAGAACCCAAATCATACCCATTCGATTTAAGTATTTAAAGACTGCAACCCCAGGGAAGAGGAATTAAAAAGTAGTATATGGGTGGATAATTAGGAGCAATAGGAACAAATTGACCAAGAGAAATCTTAGAATAAATATCACGAAAGATGCTAGTGATCAGATCTTGTAAACTAAGAATAATTGCCAAAAGAAAGCTGTAGATGTTTTTCAAAGAAAAACCACAAGCAAGAAAATTTAAGTTGGGGTTATCAGGTTCACTTCTCTTTTCTGATGATTCTACCAATATCTTTCTTAAAAGGATCTCACAAGTGATGTTAAAGACTCATGTGATCCAAGTTCCAGCAGTGCCTCTCTTCAGATTGGGGAGGGAGAGCCAGAGATCAGGTGACATCACTATTCTGGTTTCCAGTAAGGTAGGGAAAAATAGGTTTGTCTGTTCAGAAAGATTAGGAGTATCTTTAGAAGTCATAAAACAGATGTAAAGATAAAAAGTGACTGCAGTTCATCTTTAGCTTCCTTAGTTTTGCCAAATGGGGGGGGGGGGAGGAGAAGAGAAGCAAAATGCGACTCAAGTCATTTCTGAAAATCTTCTCATTTAATAAATTTGAGATTTCATCTAAAGAGGGGCTGAAAAGAAGATTTCATCAGTTTTATCAGGATCATATTAACATACCACAACACAGGAGGCTTTCTAATGAGAGAGGTTCAAGAGTGCCAAGCATCACCTGAACTTGAGACAGAAGAAAGACTCACCAACATTCAGCTAGTTCATGACAGGTAATAGCTGCCAAACATGTCTGGATTAACCCAGTCTCTAAGAAGCTAGGCAAGCACTTTGTTAAGGACATATAAAGGAATCCAATTGGGCCCAATCGCACAACACCATTGTTTTTTCTACTTCAATTTGTAGATCTCC
The DNA here is from genome assembly GCF_013100865.1 of Trachemys scripta elegans. Taxonomy (NCBI): domain Eukaryota; kingdom Metazoa; phylum Chordata; order Testudines; family Emydidae; genus Trachemys; species Trachemys scripta. The sequence goes on along the minus strand of NC_048304.1, from coordinate 125,118,954 downwards.
CAGTATGCTCCTTCCAAGAAGCCTGGAGGCCTCAGATCACTAGCTAAAAAACTAGAACAAGGAGTACTTGTGGCACCTTAGAGACTAACAAATTTATTTGAGCATAAGCTTTCGTGGGCTAAAGCGGCTTATGCTCTAATAAATTTGTTAGTGTCTAAGATGCCACAAGTACTCCTCGTTCTTTTCGCTGATACAGACTAACACGACTACCACTCTGAACCTGGCTAAGAAACTGTTCCTCTTGAACTCGGGAAACATGCTATCGGAGAAAAGATTGCTGGGCTGGAATGGAGAAAGTTGTGCCAGCTCTGACTGATCTGTGGCTAGACTGAGAACACAACTCATAATTGGTCTGTGTGGTAGTTAAGTTTAGGGGAGAGGAGGATGGTTAAAGAAACAAGGTTGATGGACTCAAAAGGAGTTTTGGTTTGCAGGACTCTAAAGCTCTACTGGCCTGTAAAAGTGCATCTGCCTTATATGCAAATTTCATAATCTGGAACTATTTTGCTAGAAGACTATCTGAACGCCACATTTCTTGATAAATCCTCTTGAATCCAGCCAACCTCGAGAAAGGCCTTTTGAGCACCAAGGAAGATCTACTTCCTCAATCTTTATTGCCATCTTGTGTATTAAACACAATAGAATGATAATATATAACGTGGTTATCCACCATCAAATCACTTGGCACACTAACAAATTCAGCTAGTACCAATTAAACAACAATAATCATTATTGACTACCTTTATGCTAAACTGATGTTCCAGAAAAAAATCCCAATAAACTGACGACTAGTGAGGTAGAATACTTCACCTACACATGAATATACTTTGTAACAGTTGAACTTTATGTAGCACCTTTCATCACAAAGCACTTGATATGTTCCACACGGCACCAGCTAACTAGAGCAGATTGAGGTGAGGGGCAACAGTTAAAATGGTGTATATTCGTCACAACAGCAGCTGGGTAATAACATCAGGGCCAACCCTGCTCTTTGAAAACACCTCATCACAGACTCCAATGTCCACACAGCCAACCAAGATTCAGTTTGTAAAATACAGAATGAAACGTCTTCAGTGAACGACACAGAACTCAACTCCTCTATCCTGGAGATGGAGACCTGAACCAGCCCTTGCCTAGATTTGCACTTGAGGAAGACAAAGTCAGCAGTGAAAATAAGAACTCAGGATCTTGTGGCTCCGAATCTAGTACATTCGCTAACAGCAACTTGGTGAGGAAAGCAGAAGGGAACCGTTTGCCACACTCTAGACTATTTTAAGCTTTGTCCAGCCCAATTCAGTACTGAGGAGTACAACCCAGTTCACAACAAAGCTAAGTTTGCTACAAACACAGTCCGTGCATCGTTAATGTGTGCTTACCAAATTCTGCAAAAAATTCCTAGTGTGTATGCTCAGTAGGGCTTGCAAAACTGATTCTCAGGCCATGGCTACACTCAGAAAAGCTGGTGTTTTTACAGTAAGATCTAACAAGTTGTAACACTACAGTGTAAGCAGGACAAATTGTAGTTTTACCTCAAAGTAGCTGGTCAAAGTGAATCCTAAGACATGGCCTATCTACACTTGAAATGTACCATGTTAGCTATCATGTGTTAGCTTCATCATTATATGAAAAATGGGTGTATTTTAAGCGTAGATAAGGCCACAGGACAAGCAGAAATTTTACCTCAGGGTGGGCTTAATTGGGGCAAGAAGCCACTCCCGGGGTTGGAGTGGGAAAGTAAGGAGTGGAGCAGCCCAAGCCACTGTTGCTTCATCAGCAGGAGAGGAAACAGGCAGGAAGCAGAGAAGCCCTAAACTGCTTGCTTTTCTGGGAGTGGAAACGCAGAGAGCAGTAGCAGGAACTACTGCCCTTTCATAGGAAAATACAGAAATGGAGTAGCAGACACACCCACTTCTCTGAAGAGGAAAGTAGGAAACTTCTTACTGCTATTCCCAGAAAAGAAGGGGAGCCAGGAGCAAAGTGGCCCATGCAGAGAACAGTTGCTAAAAGGCAGGACTTTCCAGATGTCCTGGAGGACTAGCGTTAATTTATAGGCGGTGGGTTAATGAAGAGCCCAGTATTCATTCAGTGGTGAGAATCGAGAGGTAACCCAAAATTTGGGGGACAGAGGGAGAAGACAATGGAAGAGGATTCACTAGCATTGGGAGGGAGACACAAGGACAACCCCAAATACATATATTTAGCAGGATGGGGAGAATTCAAATCTGTGTATTTAGACAGGAAACAATTTATTAACAAGAGTATGTCAGGAATGACATAACACAAAGGCAGAAAAGACTGGGGAAGAAGTGAAGCTGTGATTATGTAAGTTTAATAGGTCTGGGGGGAAAAGAGGGCTAATGGAGAAACAGGTGCATTTTACCCAAACTAGCAGGCTTCGTCTTCAGGCGAGACGATATTGAGCGTTTTGAGCCCTGATGTTTAGTACATAATTGTCAGACTCCCATAATTCCCAAATCCAAACTAGTTTCCTCTGGAACAGGACTGTGCAGAGGTCCCCACTGAGGACTATTTCCACACCAGATCGTAATTTTCAAACCTCAGCCTCAAATGTAAAAGGAAAAAGGTGCTCCATTTTTTGTCAGAGTTGTAAGCATCTGAAAACAGGGGATTAGGGAAAGTGTTTTGTAAGTTTAACCCCACAAAATCTCTACTCTTAAACCAGAGATCCTGAAGTACTTTAGATAGCTGGAAACAGAGCCCTCAACTCCTGTGCTCTAAGCACTAGACACTTCCTTAAACATTCAAAAAAGTGTCCTACCATTACCACTCTCTCCAACTACTGAAGCTTTAACTTGGCTTTTTTATTTTCATTTACCTTTGACCTGAAGGGAAATACAGGAAGTTTTAACCCAGGACTATTTTTTAATCAAGAATTATGTCACCAATTTAAAATAGGGATTATAATCTAGGTATCTAACATTTATCACCATGGTATTTATAAAAAAAATCCTATCTACCACATGTGCTTATAATTCAGCAGGATAGCAAAAACTTGTTGTTAAAATTGTTCAGTGCACAATAAACATGAAAGTACAAAGTACAGGAAATGAAAATAAGATGAAGGGACAGAGAAAAAGGAACCAATTAAAACTGGAAGACAAAAGCAAGGATTGAAAATTCACATAAAAGAAATGCAATTACCTACTGTATTGTTTCATATAAATGTAAAAAAAAAAAAAAAGCTACATTTCTTAAAACCATGCTAAATTCTTGTCTTTTTAAGGCCTTGTCTAGAATGAGAATTTCAGGGAATGCTATTCCCATCATTAGTTACCATGGGAGGGGGAGGGAGGAACACACTAAAATTCTCAGTATAGACAAGAGCCAAGACACTATTTGTCTTGATACAAAGTATTTTAAGGTGGCAGTACATTACTACTAAAGCCAACATATTTAACTAACGTGCAGTGGGGATTTAAAGATAACTACAAGGACCAGAACAGGGGACTATTCATCCATTTTTAGTTATAAAAAACTTACTAATTAAAATCAGAAGATTATATTTCTATACATAATAGGTGTTGGGATTAACACTGCTATTTCTTAGTAAAAAAATCCCATCAAAGGTTGTCTTTAAAAAAATCAGAGGATTCCATGTTTCTTATTATAGATGTTCATTTAGAAGTGTATAGCAGCTGCTTACAGTCTTGTAAATCTTTACTGTATGACTGGTATGGAAGAACAGGGCAAGATACTATCTAATTTTAGAGTATTTTTCCAATGTGTACAAAAATAGAATAATGTGATTATTTTGGAAATTCTATAGTAAATGTGGATGAAATTTGTATTTCACCAACCCCTAGTTAAAATTAAACTAGAGACAAAGCTTTGTCCTGCAATGCAATCCTTTTCCAGCCTCAGAACACCTCCCAAATTACAGCAATAACATGTACAAAACAGTTACTTGACTTAAGATATACGTTTTGTTAATATTTAATAAAGCAAGTTATTTGACCTGGTCCATGATCTGGGGTGAATTTCAGGACTTGCAACAGCCAGGAATGTGGGGCAATCATCATAGGACTCAAGAAGCAGACCACCTGTGTGAGAGGTTTTAAACCAGCTCAAGGTATCTTGCTGTAAACATGTTTTGGCCTGTCGAGTGATTTTTCATGTTTGAAATACAGTTGTGAGGTCAGCGTGGGTTGAAGAGGGCACTTCTGAAGAAAATAATTTCCACTGAGAATGCCTTCTACCTTATGTTACATAGGTTAGCAAATTAAGTTTCAGCATCGCTGAGAGGCAAGAACTTGCCCTCATTTTGCAGATGAGGGAATGGATGCACAGAGCTGAAGCAATTTATTCAGGATCAAAAAGCAAATTTGTAGTAGATCTGGGTTTTATTCCTAATTCTAACTCCCAGTCCTATTCCTTAGTTACGTATCATTCTTCCAATCACACTGAAGGTTAAAACAGCTAGATAGCAAGATTTTTCTACTAACTCCACTGCTTAGGAGTTTTTGATGAAATATGAATAATTTTAGATCAGTCTGCCATACCTTTCACAAAAAGACGTAGGTACAGTAAGTCAAACTGATTATAAGGCAGAAGATCACCGTGATCATCTCTGTCTGACTTCCGGTACAACACAGGTCACAAGACTTCCCTCAATTAATTCCTGTTTGAACTAAAGTAGATCTTTCAGAAAAACAACCAGTGAGGGTGAACCTACCACAACCCTTGGTAAGTTGTTCCTATGATTCGTTATCCTCACCATCAAACATTCATCCCTTATTTCTAGCCTGAAGTTGTCTAGCTTCAACTTCCAGCTGTTATATCTTAATATACCTTTTCTGCTAGATTGAAAAGCCCATGATCAATTTTTTGTTCCCCATACAGATACTTATAGACTGATCAAGTCACCACTTAACCTTCTTGTTGTTAAACTAAACAAATTGAGGTCCTTATGTCTCTCATAAGGCAAGTTTTCTAACCCTTTAATCATTCTTGCGATTCTTCTCTGAACCCTCTCTAATTTTTCGACATCTTTCTTGAATTGCGTACACCACACCTAGACAGTATTTCAGTAGCAATTGCACCAGCGCCAAACACAGAGGTGCTATAAACCTCCCCACTCAATATTCTCTGTAAGCTAGAACTAAAAAATGTATCCTAATTACAATTAATAAACATTCTGAACCAAAGCGCAGCATTAGAGAAATTCTGAAGGTTAATATATGCTTCATACCTGAACACAGTGATCATTTCAGCAACTAATCAAACTAAGTTCTGCTTTTATACCAAGTGATAACCACAGACTTGTCTACACTGGGGCTTTTTTTCTTTTTTTTTTTTTTTTTTTTTTTTTGAGGGGGGTACTGGTGTATCTAGCTGCACTAATGCAAACTGTTAGTGTAAATGCATTGCGCTGGTGTAAAAAGTGATTTGCACCAGTCTGGGTTCCCCTAGTCCAGCAGTTCTCAAACAGTGGGTCACAACCCTGTTTTAATGGGGTTGCCAAGGCTGGCGTTAGACTTGCTGGGGCCCAGGACCAAAGCGGATGCCTGAGCCCCACCACCCAGAGCCAAAACCCCAGGGCTTCAACCCTGGGCAGTGGGGCTTGTGCTTCAGCTTTGGCCCCCCTGTCCGGGGCGGTGGGGCTTGCATGGCTTCAGTCCCCTCTCTTGGGGTCATGTAGTAATTTTTGCTGTCAGAAGGGGTTGCAGTGCAGTGAAGTTTGAGAACCCCTGCCCTAGTCCAAAGGTAGTATAGATGGACTGTGTACACTGTAGGGTGGGGAGAAGCAGATGACAAAATGTAGGCAAACCCTAAGTTTACACTTTATTCTTACCCATATTCCAGCTGTTGATTAAAAGCAAATTATTCCATGAATTTTCCATCACTACCAGTAATATAACTAATGTAATTCTTCACTAAAAATAAGCTGCAATTTTGCTTCATTTGTACTGGAACTGCACTAACACTGAGTCAAATTGCTTTCTAAACTGCATAAAAAAACCTTAAGATGCCTCCAACTGTCCTATATTATGAAGCAGCAGTTTATTAGTTCATCCCGATCAGTTGTGATATCACATATGGACACAAAATAAACCAAATATCTCAATGACAGGCAAGACTAGAAGCCATAAGAATTGTTTCAGAACTATACAGATCGTGTATACTTTCTCTTTATCAGTACTATTGGCTTTTAATGCTTTCTGCTATATAATAGAAGGAGCATGTAATACACACCTCATAAAACCTATGCTTACATCTTAGGCAGCTAAACTTCCAAATGTCTACTGCTATGCAAATCCTATTCATATGAAGGAACTTAGGTCACAGCACTTTCCCAGCAATAAAAATGGGAGTAAATTCAATGTTGCATACCAGCTTAGAATCCAAACAGCTAAGTTTGCTTTTAACACTGAAACATATACACAAGCCAAGGTACTTCCACATCAAATTCCAGATCAATTATTCTTATAATGGAAAGAGTTTCTTTCAAGTTACCAATGTAACACCATTGCTTAAACAGAACTAGTGGATTATCTATTTCAAGCCTTGTATAGCAGCATTCTTATAGACTGACTCCTTGACTGAATTACAACCTAGTACTCAATAGGGGGGCCAAATGCATTGCTAGCCTCTTAGTGCTTTCTGGATATCAAGCTCTGTGGACTGTTATCAAACTACTCTCTTTTTGGACTGATGCTGCTAATAGAACACTAGTCCACATAAGATTCACTCAGCTACCAAGGTGATAGGTGCTTCAGAAACACCCAAAGTAGATATTTCCTCTTTTTTTCTCCAATAAAGTATTTAGTTCCCATAAAGATTATTATAATATTAAGATTATCGTGGAATTATCACGGCAGAATAAGATCAGCTTCTGAACACAGGCTGTATACAACCCATTTATGGCTGATAAATTACCCCTAAATGTATTTATGTATTTAAAGTTGGGTTTTTATACCTCCAGTGCAATTTCAGTTGGATATCATGAATAGTAGTGAGGCCTTCATCACTTGTAAGAAGGAAAAATAAAGAAATTACAATTTCTATTCATATGAACAGACAGAAATTATGCTAGGTACGTGTTAGGAAAAGGGCACGTCTGAGGTCTCATAAAACTGATCAATTTGAGGTTCAAACTATTTTTGGCATACTGCCATCAAGATAAAAGCCACTTCACGCTGTTATACTTTGGACTTTTTACAAAATGTTTTTTGTACTTTAGCTCCAAAAAAACCGCGTCAACTTAGTAATTAACAATTTCCTCCATAGCCTCTCTTGTAAACAGTCACAGGGACTGGAAAAAAACATACCAAACCACACCTATCAATTAATAAAGGGTGAGGGAGGACCAAGAGGAGACTGAAGGGAACCAATATTACCAATCCCTGGAGAATTTAAGTGCTTATTTTTTTTTAAAGTTTCTACCACTTATGGTTGCTAAGAACATTCTAAATGTGCCCCAATGCTATGTTTTCTTTGAGTCTGCAGACAGCTCCATTACTTGACTTCTCATAGCTTTCCCAAGCAGCAGCAGAATGAAACAGGTACAATTTTCAGCAGTCTCATTGAAACCCACAAGATTTGGAACTGCAGCAATAGAATTGCCCAGACATTTCTTAGTTTCACTATGCAGCTGTTAAGGAAAGCTCTGAGAAGCACCAGAGAGCAGCACTGAAGCTATTCAAGGATGATCCAAAAAATGTAAGATAAGGAGAGGAAGGCACCCCGCTCCCTCATACATGGTGCAGCCAGAAAGGAAGAGTATAATGGTCCCCCAGAAGCCAGGCAGGTTTGTGGCAAAAGGAAAAGGCAGAACACATCCAGTTGAAGGAGACAGAGGTGGGTCACAGATTCTAGGCCAAAAGGGACCACTATGATGATAAAGTCTGACCTGTATAACACAGGCCATAGAACTTCAGCAAGGTAGTTGTCAAATGACAGACATCTGTTATCCAGAGACTGATCCAAAAGAAAGCTCCTAAGCAGGATCTAGAGACATCATTCTGGTAGAAATCCAAACATCCCCCTGTTCCAGTAGTTAGGAGTAGAGATGAGTTTGTCAGCAGCTAATTAACCTTGGACCTCCCAATTTAATCATTTGTACTAGCTGCTAGTTAATAGGATCTGGTATATTCTCAAGCCCTGAACATTTTATTTACATAAAATACACTCACACATGGATTCGGTGAGCAGGTATATACCAAACAGCTTTATTAGGATTTTTAGTGTAACACACAATGATGTTTCCAAGCCCAGATACTAAACTAGGATGCTGAACTACCTCACAATAAAATACATTTAACTCTGTTCAGTAGGAACTAAAGTGAATCTGAAAGTTTCACTACAGATTACATATACTGAGCAATCACTGACATATTATGGACATACTTACATATTGGAAGAATAAAAAGGATGGGCTGGGTTTAGAAAATGTGGGAGAATATATTAAACAAGAATAAAAATATCAATTCAGGGATCAGCCTATAGAATTTCTTAAGGATGTCCTGGAGACACATAGTGAAGCAAGTAGATTTAAGGGGGATAAACTAGCTACCCAGGGAGCTCAGACAAATACAAACTTAACTTCTGGGTTCTTGCACTTTCTGCTGTTAGTATCTGTATTATGAAAGACCATCTCTAACTGAAAAATGGAGACTGCACTTTTCTTTCTCTGGAGAAGGTTACCCACAAAATGAAAAGGAACTACTAGACTTTTTTTTTTTTTAAGAAAAAAAATAAATATGAACATAACAGCCATACTGAGCCAGACCAAAAATCCATCTAGCCCAATATCCTGTCTTCCGACAGTGGCCAATACCAGGTGCCCCAGAGGGAACAAACAGAACAGGTAATCATCAAGTGATCCATTCCCTGTCACAGTCACATAGGGAGTGTTATATAAGTACTATGTAACAAGAATGTTTACAGGCAGAATTATACGTCCCTTTAACTTTTATGAGGACTATTAAGAGCCAGAATATTGGGTCCAATCAATGACTTTACAATAACCTTAAACTGACTCCATTCCTTCTCTCCATAATGTATCCTTCTTATACATAATGATAGAGAAAAAGGTATGTTTTTGTTGGTACTTTTGACTTTGAATTCAAGTCACTCTATACAATGAATAAAGGGGCTAAAATCAGAATAAAAATTAAACCATTTTGTTATAATAGATGCAGTTTACAATATGCTGAAGTCACTATCACTACATAAGATACATTTGGCAGTTAAATTTCAGGAATTCAATCAAAACCAGCATGAAACAGGACTAGTAGTATGGTGCAAGGATAGACAGGCAAACTAGACAAGGATTCTGCTTCAGACACACAGTTGCAGGGTTCTAATGTTAATTCTGAAGTCATTTGCACTCTTTCAAATTTCAAAAGGGTCCCTTGTGCAAGTGTCTAACACTGAGCTTCATATACACCAGAAACTGTATCTACTGACCAGTAATTTATATTACGCAAGGGAAGCAATATGATCTGAATGAATAAGACAGGTAGCAGAGTCAAAGCAGATTGAAGACCAATTGAAAAAATGACAGAAGAGCTGTTTCTTCTAGGCTAGAGTAGTCCTCAGATTTTGCAAACTGAGTTCCTCCTATTTTTAATTCAATGGATCCTCCATTTCTTGCAAACAAGTAATGAGGTTTCCCCGCAGAACTCTGAAGGAACTCACTACAATTCGGGGTAACGTGGCAATCAAGTTCAAGACCAAGGTTTAACAAGCTCCAAGAGTAACACACATTAGGAGGGTTTTTTTTCTCCATGCCAAAAGAAACACATTTCAGCCTTCAGCTGCCCCCCAAACACTGGGTGCGGTCCGCAGGAGGGTGCACGGGAGCCGCACACCCAAGGGGACCATAACAAAAATGAGTGCCCTGGTCCCGCGAGCGAGCCGATCGGGGGCAGCCGAGGTAAGGACCCCGCTCCAGCTCTTCCCGAAGGGGGGATCAATCCCGAGGGAACACGTGCGAGCGAGCAGGTTTGGGGCTGAACGGGCGGTCCCGCGGCGAGGGAGGAAGGGCAGCCAAAGGGCTTCGCCTGGCTGCGGCCGGAACCCCGTGGGGGCGTTAGCTCCAGCGGCGAGCGGCGCCCCAGGCCTCCCCCCACCGGCCCCTCCTCGACAAAGGGGTCCGGGAAACGGCGGCTGGGGAGGTCCCGGCCTGGAGACGGGCCGGGCCTGCGGAACCCGAGGCGGGGGGCGTCCCCCGACGCACACGCCGATGGCGGCGGGGGCTGAGGAGCAGAGAGGCCGCGCCCCCGGACGCAGGCTGCGCGGGCGGCCCAGGGAGGAGGCCGCAGCCCGGACCGGCCCCGGGGGAAGGAGGGGGCGGGCGGCGCACGGAGCTAATCCGGGCGGGAGAGGCCGCGGGGGGAGGGGCGCGCTGTGTCTCCGAGCGGTGGGGGTGGGGGAGGGGGAGAGGAAGGGGCGCCGCCGCGGCGGGGAGCTCCCCCTCCCCGCGCCAGCCCTCACCTACACAGTGAATGAGCTTGTGTCGCCACGAGTCGAGCTGGTGGCGGAAGCCGCGCCTCTCAATGGAGCATTCCTGCCGCCCGCACGGACTCGCCATCTTCTGGGGGAGGGCCCCGCACCGGCACGCCCACGGCCGCGGCTGGCCACGTCATCGCGCCACGCAACGCGGCGTCACGGCAGCCGCGTCGCGCCGCGCCCCCTCGCGCCCGGCCGGAGAGGGGCTGCCTCCGCCCAGCCGGGGCCGAGGGAGGGGAGGCCACGTGCTCGCGCGCGCCCCCGCTGCCATAGAGACGGCGCGCGGCGCCTTGCCCCACCAGCAGGGCCGCGCTATGGAGGCCGGGAGCCCTTCCAGGCCCCGAGGGGCAGCGCGCGCCCCCGGCTCCCCGGCACGTGCAGCGCTGCGCCCCGCAGCCGGGCTGGCAGCGGGCCGAGGAGCCGCCCCAGGGGACAGCGGGGAGCTGCCTCCAGCTCTAGCCAGGGCGGGGCGGGGGCTCGGCTGCTGGGCGCTGCGGAGCACATCAGCGGGCCAGCGGCAGACCAGTCGCCGCGGTGACCAGCGCCCACACGGCTTCGCTACCGCCTTTCAGGCGGCCCCAGCGAGCAGCCCTGGGCACTGCTCCGGGCCTCCCCGCTCCCGGCTTTCTCCCAGCGGCTCCGCCATGAGCCCATCGGGAGCGAACTGCCTGCTCTTCCCCGCCCTTCCGTCGTGAATTCGCCCCCGGCCGGCGGGAGGCCGCTGCAGCCTACCCCGGCCGAACCCGGCATTGCCCTGCTCCCGCCCGGGAGCTGCAACTCTGGAGCCGGGCACTCGGTTCTGCGAGTGCCCCCGAACGAGAAGTGACAGTCCGGTGCAGTCACCGAGTTCTAGGGGCAGGGGAGCTGCTTCTTCCTCCTTTGAGTGCTTGTCCCTGGGTTTCCGCTCCTGGCGATTCCCAAGTGACTGACAAAAGGAGGCAGGTGGTAGGACTCTAACTAAATAGACTTCAGCACAGTCCTGCCAAATCTGGCACCAGCATGAGATGCCGCTACTAGCAAATCACATCTAGTACAAGTACGAGAGGTGTTCCACTTCACTTCTGTAAGAAGATGTGGAAGCTGCCTACACTTTGGTGGAACGAGCCCTGACCTAACAGACCTTGGGAGGCAGCCAGTCCTCGCTTACAGACAACCCCCCAGCCTGAAGCAAATACTCACCAGCAACTACACACCACACCACAGAAACACCAACCCAGGAACCAATCCCTGTAGCAAACCTCGTTGCCTACTCTGTCCCCATATCTACTCTGGAGACACCATCAGAGGACCCAACCACATCAGCCACACCATCAGGGGCTCATTCCCCTGCACATCCACTAATGTGATATATGCCATCATGTGCCAGCAATGCCCCTCTGCCACGTACATTGGCCAAACCGGACAGTCTCTACGTAAAAGAATAAATGGACACAAATGGGACATCAGGAATGGTAACATACATAAGCCAGTAAGTGAACACTTCAATCTCCCTGGTCATTCTATTACAGATTTAAAAGTCACTATCATTGAACAAAAAAACTTCAGAAACAGACTTCAAAGAGAAACAGCAGAACTAAAATTCATTTGCAAATTCAACACCATTAATCTGGGCTTGAATAGGGACTGGGAGTGGCTGGCTCACTACAGAAGCAGCTTTTCCTCTCCTGGAATTGACACATCCTCATCCTTTATTGGGAGTGGACTACATCCACCCTGACTGAATTGGCCCTGTCAACACTGGTTCTCCACTTGCGAAGTAACTCCCTGTTCTCCATGTGTCAGTATATAATGCCTGCATCTGTAACTTTCACTCTATGCAGCCGAAGAAGTGAGGTTTTTACCCACGAAAGCTTATGCCCAAATAAATCTGTTAGTCTTTAAGGTGCCACCAGACTCCTTGTTGTTTTTCTAACCTGACTAGTAATCCTTGACTAGCTATTCTGTAGCAAAATTTAATACAATCTGAGTCCCAGTTAGATAATCTTTGGGTTGAAATACCTTGATCTTTGGATTCTTCACCAAAAGCAATGAAGAGCCTTGAGGAGACTCTAAATGGCTTTGTTTCATGCAAGTAGAACAGGTCCTAAAGATTTCTAAAGAGTGGATTCAGAGTAGCAGCCGTGTTAGTCTGTATCCACAAAAAGAACAGGAGTACTTGTGGCACCTTAGAGACTAACAAATTTATTAGAGCATAAGCTTTCGTGGGCTACAGCCCACTTCTTCGGATGCATAGCTAAGAAGTGGGCTGTAGCCCATGAAAGCTTATGCTCTAATAAATTTGTTAGTCTCTAAGGTGCCACAAGTACTCCTGTTCTTTTTAAAGAGTGGAGTGCAGCCTCCACTGTGGAGGAATGCAGTTTAGGGGAATATACTGCTCCATGTATAACATACATGAAAATCTCAAACAACTTTTGGTAGAAATGTATGATGTGGTCCAAGTGTGTGACCATATCCTTATGAAAAGTGGTGTATGGAGGTTGCACTACAAAGGCCTCTACCCTGTGGGCTGAAGTGATTGCTACTAGAAAAGATGTCTTCATAGATAGAGATAATAACAAGCAAGTAGTTAACCCCTTGAGGACAGTGTTTAGGTCCCAAGGAGGGGGAAGATCTTGTATTAGTGGAAATAAGTGCAGAAGTGTTGAGAGGGGATATTCAAAGTGAGACCTAATAAACTCCTGTGGTGCTAAACTAACTCTAGATGGCACAGGGGAGCCAGGTTTCCTAGCATATTGTACTTTCCATGGCAACCAGTATGGCTATGAGTGGGAACCGTACAGATAATTAGCAGGTGGCCAGGGCGTGTGGTTCCAAACCAAGGGGTCCTGTCTGAAGTCCCTATGCTTACTAGGACTCCTATGCCTGGAATCCCTATCTGAGAAATAGGGTGTGACAGAGCAGGGAGCAGGGCGGATTTGACCTGGGAATGTAGCCTGGGAGTTACATTGAACTACCTGAGCTGTAACCTGAGCCAGGAAGAGGGGTGGGAGAAGTGACACCTTCTGCTCAGGAGAGGAACAAAGGAGAGGAGGAGCAGAGGGGAATGGGGAGAGAGCTGCTGGAGGGTTTTGGGAGTTCTTCAGTTTTGGGCTGGGAGGTGCAACACAGGGAACCCCAAGCTGGGGTCTAAGCTCCCTGCACTTCCCAAGAGGACTTGATTGAGGGATCCTGGTTGTATCTACAAGCTCTGCTGTAAACTGTGTTCCTGTTATCCAATAAACCTTCCGCTTTACTGGCTGGCTGAGAGTCACAATGAATCGCAGGAAGCCGGGGGTACAGGGCCCTGAGTCCCCCACACTCTGCGACATAGGGGTCATAGTGTTGTGAGCTAGGGTAGTATGTGGGAGAGTCCCCTGCACTATGATCTGAGGCAGAGGAGGAGTATGAAACTTCTTTCTCCTGGAGGGTGGGAAAAATTATCTGCTGGGAATCTGAGGGCTCTGGCATCATGGAACCTGATCAGTGTTGAGTCATAGAGTTTAGGACATGAAGGAACCTCCTGTATCTCATAGGCCATCCACATAACCCAAAACCCATATCCTAAATCCAACAACCGAAAAGAGACCAAATATTACTGCTCGCAGCTATGAGGAACCGTTATGTGCCACAGAGAGAGAGGGAGAAAGTACACCAGTATCCACCAGTATCCAAGGCCCCTGCAATGGCAGGGAAATAATTAAGTGGTAACCAGATAACCCTGGCAAGTGGCCAGCACCCCGCACTGTAGAGGAAGGTGAAAAAAACCCAAAGTCACTGCCAATCTCACCTGGGGGAAAATGCCTTCCTGACTCCACATATGGCGATCAGTCAGACCCTGAGCATGTGAGCAAGAACCAGCCAGCCAAGCACCTGAGAGAGAGAATGCTCAGCACCACCTCAGAGCAACTGCCCGCCCTATCCAGTGTCCCAGCTCCAGCAGTGGCCATCTCTGATGTTTCAGAGGAAGCAGACACAAACAAACAAAAACAGAATACATTGGGATGGAGGGGAATCCCTTCCTGACCCCTGCAGGTGGCTGGCTGAAGCCTTGAAGCATGATCTTTTAGGAACACAAGACATAAACCAGAAGTGTGCCCCAGGACTGCTGAGCCTTGCCCTCTACCATCACAAACAACAACTCTGTCATACAATGTCACTCATAAATTTGTCCACTTCTGTCTTAAAACAAATTTAGTTCTTTGCAATCACAACTCCTCTTGAAAGGCTGTTCTAGAACCTCACCCCTCTGATGGTTAGAAATCTTCTGATTTCTAGCCTGAATTAGTTCATGGCCAGTTTGTACTGATTTGATCTTGTGCCAACATTGCCCTTTAGCTTAAATAGCTCTTCAAGCTCCCTGGTGCTTTCACCCCAATGTAGAGAGCAATCATCTCCCCTCTCAGCTGCCTTTTTGCTAGGCTCAACACACCAAGCTCTTCCAGTCTCCTCTCATAAGATAGGTCCTCCATTCCCCTGAACTTTCTAGTAGCTTTCTCTGCACCTGTTCCATCTTGAATTAATCTTTCTTGAACTTGTACCAGAAATGTACACAGTACTCCAAATTAGGTCTTACCAGTGCCTGTACACAGTGGTGAGCTGGAGCCGGTTCCCACTGGTTCGCAAGAACCGGTTGTTAAATTTAGAAGCCAGTGTAGAACCGGCTGTTAAAGAGGCGGGCGGGTAGGCAAACAACTCCAGTCCGCGGGCCACATCCGGCCCGTGGAACCGTCCTGTCTCCGGCCTGCCTGAGCTCCCAGCTGGTTGCGAGCGCCAACAGGCCGCGTGGCATCCTTACACAGCAGCATGGTAAGGGGGCCAGGCCGGGGCTGGGAGGAGAGGTTGGATAAGGCAGGGGCCGGGCAGGGAGCGGTTGGAGGGGGCGGAGGTTCTGGGGGGCTGGTCAGGGAACGGGGGAGTTCCGGGGGTCTGTCAGGGTGATGGTGGATGGGGTCGGGGGAGTCGGGGACAGGGAGTGGGGCGAGTTGGGTAGGGGGTGGGGAAGGGTCCTGGGGGGCAGTTAGGGTGGGGGGTCTCGGGAGGGGGTAGTCAGGGGAGGTTGATGGGTTGCGGGTTCTGAGGGGGACAGTTGGGGGCAGGACGTGGGTGGGGGTCAGATGAGGGGGGCAGGCAGTTTTGGGAGGCACAGCCTTCCCTACCCGGCCCCCGATACAATTTTGCAACCCCGATGTGCAGGGCCAGCTTTAGGGAGTGCGGGGCCCGATTCGAACAGTTTTGACGGGACCCCGGCAGGGATGACTTAAAAAAAACACATAAAAAAACACCTGGGGCTTTTATTAGAATTAGGTGACTGATTTTACACTTTCTGCTATTGAATTTCTTCCCATTTCTGTTACTCCTGTCTTCAAGATCACCCCTGAGCTATCCTTTCAAAGTAGAGACAGGGGATTTATCCCTTGCTGTCTTAGACCGTCTTTGGAATGGAGACCCACATCTGTGCTCCTTAGGGGAAGGGTGCTGTGACCTACCCTTTTCAGACACGGAGAAAGACTTTACAGATACAGCAGCAGGGGATTGCCTCAAAGCACTAAAGGGTGATGCAAAAATAGTGCCTGCTGCAATGCTTTTAGAAGAGGAATTTGCAGAACTCATCTGGTCTTGTTTTCCTGGGTCAGAGGCAGAACTCATGGACCTGTCTTATTGAAACATTTTAAGCAAGCATCTGTCACTTTCAGGGACCTCTTGGAGAATGAGTATCCATCATTAAGAGGAATTGCAGCCTCACATGATGAATAATGCTTAAAACCAAGGGATTTCTGGTCAGCCATAAGACTGAATTCCCCATACCAGGTGAACAAAATAGAAACAAGGTAAAAAAAAGTCACCCAGCTAAGACTTATAAAAAAAACTGTCCTAGGGCAGCTATATACAAAAACCTTAACTAGATCGTAAGCGCAAGAGACAGAAACACTGCTCGACATTGTGTCTTTCAGCCACGGGTAGTAAGAAGGAACTGAGGGTCAGTTGGCCTCTCTCTGCCCTTGGGTAGGTGGGGGTATGAGGGCATGCAGGGTGGAGGCATGGAACACAAGACACTGCTGGCCAAAGGATTCTCATCTCGAGTGCAGGTGCACCACATATGGAATACTATAGACAAGAACCGGTGTTACTACCTCACATCATGACTAATCACTACTTTAGCAAGTAGAGTTTACCCAGTGAGGAAGAGGGAACTAGTTCTCATACATTTTACCTGCTTCTTAGTAACCTCCTCTGCTGTTTTCTGATCCTCTCACTGCCTAAATCCAACCTGTTTCTCATCCTTCTGTTGCCTCCCCAGGTCAAACAGTCCTTCTCAAACTGTCAAATTCAAATTCATTCCTCCATCACTGTCCAAAATGTCATGACCAGCTGGTTCCTCACTTGGGACTAGCCCCTTGCACAGTTATCATTTAAAATCATCAGTCACCCCTGCTGAACCTGTCAAATCCAGTCCTTCCTAACCGTCACTCCCCCTCAAACCTGCTCTGTTCATCCCCCTCATCCCAACTGCCAATCCCAACTGACACTCCCCATCCAGATCANACCCCATCTGTCAATCCCAGCTGTCACCCCCCTCATCCCAACTGCCAATCTCAACTGTCACTCCCCATCCAGTTCGAACTGCCATTCCCAACTGTCATTCCCCTCACCCATCAGACAATCCCAACTGTCATCCCTAACCCCATCTGTCAATCCCAACTGTCATCACCCTCATCCCAACTGACAATCCCAACTGTCACTCCACATCCAGATCAAACTGCCAGTCCCAACTGTCACCACCCTCATCCCATCTGCCAATCCCAATTGTCACTCGTCACCCAGTTCAAACTGGCAATCCCAACTGTCATTCCCTCACCCCATCTGCCAGTCCCAATTGTCAGTCCCCTCCCTGTTCAAACTGCCAATCCCAACTCCAAATTGCCCAGTTCTATCTGCAACTCCCAGTCTCTCCCCTCCCAATCTGCTTCTTGCAATCTCCACTCTCCAGCCTGCCTTCTTCCAACTGGCCACCACAGACTTCCTGTATCCCAACTGCCACAGAACTTTCCTGTTCCAACAGCCCACCCCATGCCCTTGCTAAAGGGGTATCACCCAAAACAGCCTGCTGGCTAGGCCACTCCATGTGCACCTGTTCCACATGCTTTCTGCCCTCTGGATTTTACAAAGAGCCCCAAGATGTTAGCTAGCGTGGAACTTTTGGCTGCTCTCCAAATGACAGTATCCCACTGGAGCTGATCAATGTGCTGTCAGCTAGCCTGGCCTTCCTTCACTGTGCCCTTGCCTTGGGGAACAAGAGTCCAGGAAGTTGAACCCCAGGGGATATTTCAGTTTGGTTCCTTGGGGGTTTGGTTATACAAGGTGTAGTTTAGTGGGGCTGTACTGCATGGACCCGACTGGACTTTCATCAGGTTGGATTCACAGCATCTGAGAATTGCTGAGACAGAATGGGGAGGAACTGGTTCCAAACTAAGCTGTCACTTATATGTGGTACCAGTACCTAGGGAATTCAGCAGTGTACTGGTTAAATCAATACACTGAACGCTCATCTGTGTTACCTAGTACCTTGGCTGAAGGACCAAACTTCAAGCAGTTTGTTTCTGTATTTTTATTAGAGCTATTTTCTACATTTGCGTCTTTGATAAAAGTTCTCATGGAAGCCTCATGTGCCTCAAGCAATGATTCAGAGAGGAGGTAGTTTGGTATATAATGGAGGACATTCCAGATGTTGAAAGCAACCTGGAGCAAGGAGATTAGAGGTCAATGGGGAAAGGATACTAATGGAGCATGTAGGAGAAAAATCATGGTGGAGCATAGAGAACAGTAAGGGGGAGCAAGAGGAAACAAGATCAAAGATCTACATGTGAGCTGAGTCATGCAGAGCCTTGAAGATGAAGACATGAATCCAAACTTGATATGGAAGGTGAGAGAAATGACTCAAGCAGAAAGTGAAACATCCTCGCATTGGTAGGTAACCTCATTCACTTCCTTCTCTCCTGGTGGCATCACGTATCATTAACCTCTTTTGCCTTTTGCTAGACCCAGTGCAAAAGTCTGCTGGGCACTATGCAAAATGCAGAAGAAGCCATCCCTTGCCCCAAGGAGAACACAATGTAAACTGAAGGACAACACAGAACGTACTAGGACACCGAGAGGGAAGGTCTGTCTTGGAGCATTTGGTTCTGTGTATCCACAGTTTTGGTTTTGGTGGTGTGAGGAAAATATGGTGGATTTGTTCTCCTATGCTGGCTATAACTGGAACCTCACTCTAAGCACAGTCAATCCTTCACCCTGCTCTAGGATGAATCTTGGCTGTTTTGACCACTCCACTGAATCATCTTCTGCTCTGGCTCTTTGGGAATGTGATAGTGAAAAGGGGACGCTTATGGTGTGACTTGAAGATGGTGAGGCGAGGATACTTCCTTGGGTTTCTTTAGTAGATTGCCAGAGTCCTGAAAACTCCCTCCTGCTCCTTCAGTCTATATGGGGGTTTGCACAAATGCAGAGTGCTTCAGAGCAATAGCTGCAATGGAGGGTCCCACAAGGAGAGATGGTCTAGGTGTGTCAGACTGCGTACTGTATGAGAAGCAAATGGAGGCTGTTGGAGCACAGACAATATGCTGTCTCTCCAGCTCCTTTCACTCAGGCCTTGTGAAAATTAAGGTTTTAGCCACTAATATAACTAGAGTTGGTCTGAAACCAGAATTTCCATTCCATGGGATATTCCAAAGAAGGTTTTCTTCCAAATCAGCCCGAGAGGTCGAAATTTCACAATTTCCTGTAGAACAAAAATTGTGCCTCCTCTGAGATGTTTAATTTCAATAATGTCAATTCATTTTGTTTAGACTTTTATATTACAATATGAAATATATCAATATAAAGTAAAAACATTTCATTTCAACTTTCTTGTTTTGATTCATTTTCTATTATAGTTGAAATTAAAAGGTCAAAAAAAGTTCTTACTTTATCAAATGAAAAAAATTATTTAAACTAAACAAGAAAGTTGCAATGACTCATTCTGACTTTTTCCTGTCCAAAATTTCATTAAAATTGACATGTTCCTAACAAATGTTTAGATTACAATGAAAATGCATTTCCCGACAGAAAATTGTTCAACCAACTCTAATTGCCCTGATGGGACTATGCCACTGCAAAACTTGAATGTAGACAAGGCCTTAGATTAATAGATTTTAAGGCCAGAAGATTCCATTTGTGATCATCTAGTCTGACTTTGTGCACAACAAAGGCCAGAGAATCTCATCCATTGAGGAATCTGCCTCAGACCCATAACTTCTGGTTGATGTATAGCATAATTTTTAGAAAGAGATATCTAGACTTCATTTGAAAACTTCAGGAGAGGGAGAATCCACCACATCCCTAGCTAAGTTGTTCCAATGGTTAATTACCCTCCCTATTAAAATTCTGCACCTCATTTCTAGTCTGAGTTTGTCTAACTTAAACTTCCAACCATTGGATCTCACTATGCTGCTGTCTATGAGATTCTCTTCCTTCAAATCTGTCCTCAAAATTCTCCTTTTCCATGAGGCCTACAAAAAACATGACATTGGTTAGGCCCCTGGTGTGCTGAGACCACTGCCTGTCATACTGACCAATCCTGTCTCCTTTCCTTGTAATCCCTTCCGCCCCCCATCTGTCTGTATCCATCTTTAGTCTCCTGTCATATACTTGAATTGTAAGATAGTTGGGTCAGGGACCATCTCTTTGTTCTGTGTTTGTACAGTGCCCCACACCATGGAGTCCTAGTTCATGACTAGGGCTCCTAGGCAGTATGGTAATGTAAATAAATAATAATTATTATAGTAATTTAGAAATTAGTTGAATTTCAATGATCCCTGTATTGATTGGGTACATGTCACCTGAAAATGGGATGGAGAGATAAAATTTCCTAAACACCATTAAATGACTGATTCTTGGAGCAGCTAGTTCTGGAACCCACAAGGGAAGAGGTAATTATTGATTTAATCCTAAATGGGGCACAGGAATTGGTCCAAAGGGTGAATATAGCTGAACTGCTCTGTAATAGCAACCATAATGTAATTAAATTTAATATCCTTGTAGAGAAACCCATCACAGTAGCATTTAACTTCAAAAAGAGGAACTACACAAAAAATAAAGAAGCTATTTAAACAGAAATTAAAGGGAACAGTCACAAGACTGCATGGAAACTTTTAAAAACACCATAATAAAGGCTCAAACTAAATGTACACCCCTGTAGCGGGGTGGACACCCACTCCTGCCTGAAAGGGTTGGAACAGCCCTGGGAGAAGGCTGTTGCAGGGAGAAGCAGCTACTGGGCTGATTGGGGAAGTAGCTGCAGCTGGGCCACACCCTAATCAGGCCTCAGTTGGTCCTATATAAGACGCTGGGAGCCAGGAGCCCAAGAGTCTCTCTCTGTGTTCAGGGAGAGAAGGGCCTGGCTGCAGGGAGCAAGACACAGAGTACCTGCGTGGAGCAGGACTGGGGAGCTCCAGCCTGGAAAGCCCCAGGCTGCGGCCTAGAAGAAGGCTAAGGGGTACTGGGGGTTGCAGAGGGCAGCCCAGGGCTAGGCCAAAGCAGCAGGTCCAAACCCAACCTTAGAATCATAGAATATCAGAGTTGGAAGGGACCTCAAGAGGTCATCTAGTCCAACCCCCTGCTCAAAGCAGGACCAATTCCCAGCTAAATCATCCCAGCCAGGGCTTTGTCAAGCCGGGCCTTAAAAACCTCCAAGGAAGGAGACTCCACCACCTCCCTAGGTAACGCATTCCAGTGTTTCACCACCCTCCTAGTGAAATAGTTTTTCCTGATATCCAACCTGGACCTCCCCCACTGCAACTTGAGACCATTGCTCCTCGTTCTGTCATCTGCCACCACTGAGAACAGCCGAGCTCCATCCTCTTTGGAACCCCCCTTCAGGTAGTTGAAGGCTGCTATCAAATCCCCCCTCATTCTTCTCTTCTGGAGACTAAACAATCCCAGTTCTCTCAGCCTCTCCTCATAAGTCATGTGCTCCAGACCCCTAATCATTTTTGTTGCCCTCCGCTGGACTCTTTCCAATTTTTCCACATCCTTCTTGTAGTGTGGGGCCCAAAACTGGACACAGTATTCCAGATGAGGCCTCACCAATGTCGAATAAAGGGGAACGATCACGTTCCTCGATCTGCTGGCAATGCCCCTACATATACAGCCCAAAATGCCGTTAGCCTTCTTGGTAACAAGAGCACACTGTTGACTCATATCCAGCTTCTCGTCCACTGTGACCCCTAGGTCCTTTTCAGCAGAGCTGCTACCTAGCCATTCGGTCCCTAGTCTGTAGCAGTGCATGGGATTCTTCCGTCCTAAGTGCAGGACTCTGCACTTGTCCTTGTTGAACCTCATCAGGTTTTTTTCTGCCCAATCCTCTAATTTGTCTAGGTCCCTCTGTATCCGATCCCTACCCTCTAGTGTATCTACCACGCCTCCTAGTTTAGTGTCATCTGCAAACTTGCTGAGAGTGCAGTCCACACCATCCTCCAGATCATTAATAAAGATATTAAACAAAACCGGCCCCAGGACCGACCCTTGGGGCACTCCACTTGAAACCGGCTGCCAACTAGACATGGAGCCATTGATCACTACCCGTTGAGCCCGACGATCTAGCCAGCTTTCTATCCACCTTATAGTCCATTCATCCAGCCCATACTTCTTTAACTTGGTGGCAAGAATACTGTGGGAGACCGTATCAAAAGCTTTGCTAAAGTCAAGAAATAACACATCCACTGCTTTCCCCTCATCCACAGAGCCAGTTATCTCATCATAGAAGGCAATTAGGTTAGTCAGGCACGACTTCCCCTTCGTGAATCCATGCTGACTGTTCCTGATCACTTTCCTCTCCTCTAAATGTTTCATAATTGATTCCTTGAGGACCTGCTCCATGATTTTTCCAGGGACTGAGGTGAGGCTGACTGGCCTGTAGTTCCCCGGATCCTCCTTCTTCCCTTTTTTAAAGATGGGCACTACATTAGCCTTTTTCCAGTCATCTGGGACCTCCCCCGATCGCCATGAGTTTTCAAAAATAATGGCTAATGGCTCTGCAATCTCACCCGCCAACTCTTTTAGCACCCTCGGATGCAGCGCATCCGGCCCCATGGACTTGTGCACGTCCAGTTTTTCTAAATAGTCCTGAACCACTTCTTTCTCCACAGAGGGTTGGTCACCTTCTCCCCATGCTGTACTGCCCAGTGCAGCAATCTGGGAGCTGACCTTGTGCGTGAAGACAGAGGCAAAAAAATCATTGAGTACATTAGCTTTTTCCACATCCTCTGTCACTAGGTTGCCTCCCTCATTCAGTAAGGGGCCCACACTTTCCTTGATTTTCTTCTTGTTGCTAACATACCTGAAGAAACCCTTCTTGTTACTCTTAACATCTCTTGCTAACTGCAACTCCAAGTGTGATTTGGCCTTCCTGATTTCACTCCTGCACGCCTGAGCAATATTTTTATACTCCTCCCTGGTCATTTGTCCAATCTTCCACTTCTTATAAGCCTCTTTTTTGCATTTAAGATCAGCAAGGATTTCACTGTTTAGCCAAGCTGGTCGCCTGCCATATTTACTATTCTTTCTACACATCGGGATGGTTTGTTCCTGCAACCTCAATAAGGATTCTTTAAAATACAGCCAGCTCTCCTGGACCCCTTTGCCCTTCATGTTATTCTCCCAGGGGATCCTGCCCATCTGTTCCCTGAGGGAGTCAAAGTCTGCTTTTCTGAAGTCCAGGGTCCGTATTCTGCTGCTCTCCTTTCTTCCTTGTGTCAGGATCCTGAACTCGACCATCTCATGGTCACTGCCTCCCAGGTTCCCATCCACTTTTGCTTCCCCTACTAGTTCTTCCCTGTTTGTGAGCAGCAGGTCAAGAAAAGCTTTGCCCCTAGTTGGTTCCTCCAGCACTTGCACCAGGAAATTGTCCCCTACACTTTCCAAAAATTTCCTGGATTGCCTGTGCACCGCTGTATTGCTCTCCCAGCAGATATCAGGGTGATTAAAGTCTCCCATGAGAACCAGGGCCTGTGATCTAGCAATTTCTGCTAGTTGCCAGAATAAAGCCTCGTCCACCTCATCCCCCTGGTCTGGTGGTCTATAGCAGACTCCAACCACAACATCACCCTTGTTGCTCCCACTTCTCAACTTTATCCAGAGACTCTCAGGTTTTTCTGCAGTATCATACCGGAGCTCTGAGCAGTCATACTCCTCTCTTACATACAACGCAACTCCCCCACCTTTTCTGCCCTGCCTGTCCTTCCTGAACAGTTTATATCCATCCATGACAGTACTCCAGTCATGTGAGTTGTCCCACCAAGTCTCTGTTATTCCAATCACATCATAGTTCCCTGACTGTGCCAGGACTTCCAGTTCTCCCTGCTTGTTTCCCAGGCTTCTTGCATTTGTGTATAGGCACTTAAGATAACTCAATGATCGTCCCTCTTTCTCAGCATGAGACAGGAGTCCTCCCCTCTTGCGCTCTCCTGCTTGTGCTTCCTCCCAGGATCAACCTTGCCAGTGATGAGTGGCCCGTTCATTCCCACGGAAGCACTGGAAGACAGGATACCAGACTAGATGGACCATTGGTCTGACCCAAATTGGCCATTCTTATGTAGAACTCTTCTCCTCACCTAAGTACTTACAGACTGCTGTTGTGCTTCTTTGTGAGTTTCTTGGTGCAGTGTCTACACTGGCATATTACAGCGCTGAAACTTGCAGCACTCCGGTGGGTGTTTTTTCACACCCCTGAGCTAGAAAGTTGCTGCGCTGTAACGTGCCAGTGTAGACAAGCCCCAGGATAGAGAGAGTTGCAGTCCAGCCAGGATGACGAAGGCACGACCCACTACGGCCAGTACAGAAGCGTGGGGGGATTTCAGAGGAACCCACCAGCACTAGGTAGAACTCCCCAGCACAGGATTTGAACTATCTCTGGGTGGGGTCACAATTTGAGCTGAAACTTTAGCATTGCTCCTTTCTCCCTAGTTGGTGCGATTTACCATTGCTGCTGCCCTCCTTCCCTGTTTCATGTGTTCTAGTGGCTCCCCTTTGATGCTAATTGGTTGCAGGCCACATTAGTGGAGACTAACAGTTCTCCAACTCATCTGCTGGTTGCTCTCCCATTGCCCGGACTACTGAAGGAAACTCTTTGATGTTAATGAGACACAGACAATTTCACTTAACACCAAGGAGCACCCGGCATCTTAAAGGTAAGTATTTCCAGGCGGATTGTCCAGCGAGTCACGCCGACATCTGCTTTTCACGGAAAGGCTCTAGCAGCAGGAACCTGCATTCTCTTACACTCAGCATTAGGACGTGGGGCCCCTGAGATGCCAGAGGTGGGAAAAATCCAGAGTGAAATCCTGGCCCCATTGAAGTCAATGGGAGTTTTGCTGTTGACTTCGTGGGGCCAGGATGTCCCCCAGCTGGGAATTGCCTACCTCTGTGGTGCACCAGCTGGGCTGATTCGGGGCAGTCAGAACAGAGGGCCTGCGAGTTGCGAATCTGCAGGAGTCTGACTGCAGGTCTCATGCAGTCTGTGCATACAGCATGGGTCCGTTCCAAAAAGTGACTCTGAAAATGGCACCTTCTTAATGAGCACATCATCATGTAGCAGCATCAGAGCTGCTGGCTCTAGGGGAGTGAGTGACTTTACTTCTCTGAGCCATGCAGAACCAACACTGGACTCTTCCTTCGTATGTAGCACTAATTAACTAAGTTCTGCTTAGCTGAACATGTGCAAACTCACAGATACCAAAGAGTCTAGCCCAGAGTAGCGGAGCCTTTATTAGTGGTGATGACGTGTGAGATGGAAAGAATGCTCAGTCAAACATTTCACCATCTCTGTGCACTCAGACAACCCTTGTATTTGTTCCGCTAGCTGGGAAGGTCTGGGCCCTTGTCACTCTGGAGCCCGAGAGGAGTGGGGAGGAAGTAATCTCTCCCATAGCCATTTAGAAAGCCATTTAGTGCTTCCAAAATTAAGTGCTGAGCTTAAAGAGAGGTGCATTAGCCTTTGAGCGAATGAGTAAATAACCTAATTCTCCTGAGATCCTCAGGGCAAGTTCTTGTTATCTGTAAAGGAAGTTACCGGCAAAATGGACCAGAGAGTGGGTCACAGATTCATCAATTACAAGGCGAAAAGGGACCCTTGTGATCATCTAGTCTGACCTCCTGGATAACACAGGCCAGAGACCTGCCCCACAATAATTCCTGTTTGAACCAGAGCAGCATTTTTAGAAAAAACATCACATCTTGATTAGATGGAGACTCCACCACAGCCTGTGCTAAGTTGTTTTAATGATTAAGTGTACACTCTGTTAAAAATGTGTGCCTTATTTCCAGTCTCAGTGTGTGTAGCTTCAACTTCCAGCCGTTGGCACTGGTTAGATCTTTTTCTTTTAGACTGAAGAGTCCTCTGTCAAAGTTGTGTTCACTGTTTAGATACTTTTAGACTGTGATCAAGTCACCCCTTAAGCTTTTCTTGATTAAGCTAAACAAATTGAGCTCCTTGAGTCTGTCATTCTAAAGCAGGTTTTCCAAGCCTTTAATCATTCCTGTGTCTCTTCTCTGAACCCTCTCCAATTTATCAACATCCCTCTTGAAGCGTGGACACCAGAACTGAGCACAGGATTCCAGCAGCAGTTGCACCAGTGCCAAATACTGCAGTAATATAACCTTCCCATTCCTACTTGATAGTCCAATGTATACATCTCAGGATCGCATTGGCCCCTTTTGGCCACAGCGTCCACTGGGAGTTCATGTTCAGCTGATTATCCACCACCACTCTCGAGTCTTTCTTTTTCAGACTCGCTGCTTCCCAGGATAGAGTCCCCCATCATGGAAGTATGGCCAACATTCTTTGTTCCCAGGTGTGTACATTTACATTTAGCTGCATTAAAACACATATTGTTTGCTTGTGGCCAACTAACCAAGCGATCCAGATCTCTCTGTATCAGTGACCCATCCTCTTCATTATTTACCACTCCCCCCCGTTTTCGTGTCATCTGTAAACTTTATCAGTGATGTGTTTTCTTCCAGGCCATTGATAAAAATGTTAAATAGCATAGGGCCAAGAACTGAGCCCTGGGGGACCCCACTGAAAGCACACCCACTTGCTGCTGTCGCACCCATTTACTATTACATTTTGAGACCTGCCAGTCAGCCAATGTTTAATTTAATGTGTGCCATGTTAATGTTCTGTTCTTCTAGTTTCTTAATCAAGAGCTCCTGTCAGGGAAATCTGACAAATTATGCTGAAGGTTTGAAAAAAAAAAAAAAATTGTCTTTGAGGAACTCAGCTTCTTTGTAACATACTGCCCTTGTTCTGAGAAATGGCAGTGATGTGCCAGGTTGCCTGTCCCTTTGTGGCCAGGGCAGGACTGATCCCTACCGTGCATTCCAGACTCTGGAGGTGAAAGGCTGCAGTCAGAGAGGTGCTGTTTGTAGCTACCTTTCCAGCAGCCAAGTGGCATATGTACATTTGAGGAGCCTCAATGTGAGGGATTCCCACAAATCTGCGGAGTCATGGAGCGTGTTTTCATGGAAGAGAGCCTCTCAGCCTCATTGCTCACGATCTGTTCACAGCCTGTGCCTCAGGAGAGTGGCAGTTGAAGTGGAAACCTGTCTCTGTCCTGGCTGAAGAGGCAGAGGCTGGGAATATTTCTTCCTAGGCAGAAAAAGTGCTGAACTCCCAGTCTCTGCTGTTCATATTGTTACCTGGAGGGATGGGTTTGAAGCCCACCCCTGACACCGGCGTAATCCCCCACCTGATAGCCACAGCTGGGGCCTAGTGGGTTGTTTCTCTTGGGAGGAGAAACTGATAGAGCCAGATATTTTCTTTGATGCAAACTTATTTATGTGCAGAGATTGTACATCAAGCCTGTTCTCTGAACACAGCAGGGATCAAACACCAGGGGATAGTTTATTTGCCAGCTGTTCCAAGCCTGCCTTTCCAGACAACACTCAGTGCCCAAAAAGCTTTCACTCAGCGCCACATTACCAGGACTTCCATTACCGTTAGCTTGGATTTTTGGCTGCTTCAGTCCCTTGCTGCCCCTTCTGTCCCTCACACACAGGTACACCACCGCCACCAAACAATAGTCTGCGAAAAACCCTCTGCCCATGTACTCCTAATTCCTACGCAGACTCCCATGCGCTCTTGTTTGGGCAGCGCCATGTGCCTGTGCTTAGGGGGAAGACCACTCTTCTGTCATAAAGCAACCTAACCATCTCTTCCCGCTCTCTGAAACCAAGGGCAGCAGGAACATGCTCCAGTTCCCACAACACACTGTAAGGCTGCCCTCGTGCCAGCCCCCTCTCCATGACTAGCCACCAGGCCCCAATCCAAGACGTGCTGGCTGCGGAGCTTATAACTGGGATGAGGAAGCAGCTTGCGTGCAGGATTGTGCCATCTAACCTCCGTGGAATGAACAGAGCCAACCAGACTACACCGTCACTGGGGCATGATGGTCAGAGACACGCCGGGGGCACACCCACACTACACTGTCACCGGGATGTGGGGGTCAGAGACACGCCGGGGGCACACCCACACTACACTGTCACTGGGACGTGGGGGTCAGAGACACCCCGGGGGCACACCCACACTACACTGTCACTGGGACATGATACTCAGAGACATGCCGGGGGCACACCCACACTACACTGTCACTGGGACGTGGGATTAGTGATGTCCCAGCGGCACACCCACACTACACCGTCACGGACGTGGGGGTCAGACACACCGGGGGCACACCCACACTACACCGTCACTGGGACGTGGGCGTCAGAGACACACTGGGGGCACACCCAAACCGTCACTGGGACGTGGGGTCAGTGGTGGACATATTGCTGTGGTGTTGGCGATGTCCTAGGCACACATCCATGCTGCACCTTCACTGGGCCGTGGAGCCAGCAGTGTAGCAGGGGCACACCCGTGCTACACAGCCACCAGGGCGGAGTCACTCGAGGATCTTCTCTCCTGTCAGCCCAGACCAGGAGGGTGACCCTGCTGCGAAGGTCTGATTGTGTTCCAGGCGCTCACTGAGCCACCCAGTATCCGTACCAGCGCTGCCTGCAACTGGGGGAGTGCACATCCCATGGTGCATTGTGCCACAGCAAACTGCTCTTGCTTGGCATGGCATGAGAATGTGGCCCCACAGTGGGCAGAAAGGGTATAACTCCAGGAACCAGACACGTGCGGGGGCTCTTGGCATGCCTGTTCTTGCTCCTCACATCAGGTGCACTGCTAGCCTTGCATAGGTCAGGAACTTCCTCAGTCCTGGCCTCTGGGCAGCTGGTGGCAGGCTGAGACGGTGGCTTCTGGTAGGTGTTCGGAGCACCGTATTGGAGCAATGTGCAAGGACTGGTACCAGGCGCTGTGTGCAAATAGGGACCAGGATGCCAAGCCCCCTAGCCACAGTGGTAGGTGATGTCCAGCCAAGGGATTGCGAATGGGTAGATGGCATGATCGGCCAATGCTGGGGATTGTGGGGCGGCATTGTAGTACTAGTGGCCGTGAACTGTTGTGCGTCGCTAACCTGCTCGAGCAATGCCACAAGTAACACCTGATGTGGGGTGGAGTGGGGGAGTTAGCGGAGCCAAGCCAGCTTGAACTCAGGTTAAATCCCCCGTGAAGAGACATAAGAACGGCCAGACTGGGTCAGACCAAAGGTCCATCTAGCCCAGTATCCTGTCTTCCAACAG
Organism: Trachemys scripta elegans; assembly: GCF_013100865.1. Taxonomy (NCBI): domain Eukaryota; kingdom Metazoa; phylum Chordata; order Testudines; family Emydidae; genus Trachemys; species Trachemys scripta. The sequence goes on along the minus strand of NC_048304.1, from coordinate 125,089,785 downwards.
TGGCCAATGCCAGGTGCCCCAGAGGGAATGAACAGAACAGGGAATCATCAAGTGATCCATCCCCTGTCGCCCATTCTCAGCTTCTGGCAAACAGAGGCTAGGGACACCATCCCTGCCCCTCCTGGCTAGTAGCCTTTGGTGAATCTACCCTCCAGGAACTTATCTAGCTCTTTTTTGAACCCTGTTTATAGTCTTGGCCTTCACAATATCCCCTGGCAAGGAGTTCCACAGATTGACTGTGCGTTGTGTGAAGAAATACTTCCTTTTGTTTGTTTTAAACTTGCTGCCTATTAATTGTATTTGGTGACCCCTAGTTCTTGTGTTATGAGAAGGAGTAAATAACACTTCCTTATTTACTTTCTCCACACCCGTCATGATTTTATAGACCTAAATCATATCCCCCCCTTAGTCGTCTCTTTTCCAAGCTGAAAAGTCCCAGACTTATTAATCTCATAGACTCATAGACTTTAAGGTCAGAAGGGACCATTATGATCATCTGGTCTGACCCCCTGCATGCTGCAGGCCATAAAACCGTCCCTACCCCTTCCCTGGATTCTGCTGTTGAAGTCCCCAATCCTGTTTTAGGTGACTTCAATCGGCAGAAACCCTCCTGCTAGAGATCCCTGCCCTATGCTGCGGAGGAAGGCGAAAAACCTCCAGAGGCTCAGCCAATCTGCCCTGGAGGAAAATTCCTTCCCGACCCCAAATATGGCGATCAGTAAGACCCCGAGCATATAGGCAAGAGTCTCCAGCCTGACCCCGTCAGCCATTATACAATTTACCTACCATTTCTTGGTTTTCCTTGACTACTATGTTATACCATTAAACCATTCCCTCCATAAATTTATCTAACTTAATCTTAAAACCAGACAGGTCCGTCGCCCCCACCGTTTCCCTCGGAAGGCCGTTCCAATATTTCACCCCTCTGACGGTCAGAAACCTTCGTCTAATTTCAAGCCTGAACCTCCCCACGGCCAGTTTATATCCATTCGTTCTCGTATCCACATTAGTACTAAGCTGGAATAATTCTTCTCCCTCCCTCGTATTAATCCCTCTAATATATTTAAAGATAGCAATCATATCCCCCCTCAGCCTTCGCTTTGTCAGACTAAACAACCCAAGCTCCTCTAGTCTCTTTTCATACGACAGGTTTTCCATTCCTCTGATCATCCTAGTGGCCCTTCTCTGCACCCGTTCCAGTTTGAGTTCATCTTTTTTAAACATGGGAGACCAGAACTGCACACAGTACTCCAAATGAGGTCTCACCAGCGCCTTGTACAACGGAAGCAGGACCTCCTTATCCCTACTAGATATACCTCGCCTAATGCATCCCAAGACAGCATTGGCTTTTTTCACCGCCACGTCGCATTGTCGACTCATAGTCATCCTGCGGTCTACTAGGACCCCTAGGTCCTTCTCCTCTTCCGTTACTTCTAACCAATGCGTCCCCATCTTGTAACTAAAATTTTTATTAGTCATCCCCAAATGCATCACCTTACACTTTTTACTATTAAATTTCATCCTATTCCTGATACTCCAATTCACAAGCTCGTTCAAGTCTCCCTGCAGGATATCCCTATCCTCCTCCGAATTTACAACGCCTCCCACCTTCGTATCATCCGCAAACTTTATCAGCCCACTCCTGCAATCGGTTCCGAGGTCAGTTATAAATAGATTAAATAAAATGGGTCCCAAAACCGAACCTTGAGGCACTCCACTAGTAACCTCCCTCCAACCCGACAGTTCACCCTTTAATACGACCCGCTGCATTCTCCCCATTAACCAATTCCTTATCCACCTCTGGATTTTCATATCGATCCCCATGTTTGTCAGTTTAACCAATAATTCCTCATGGGGTACAGTATCAAACGCTTTACTGAAATCCAGGTATATTAGGTCCACCGCATTTCCCTTATCTATTAAATCCGTTACTTTCTCAAAGAAGGAGATCAGATTCGTTTGGCACGATCTGCCCTTCGTAAAACCATGTTGTAATTTATCGCAATTGCCACTAACCTCCAGGTCCTCAACTAGTTTCTCTTTCAGAATTTTCTCTAACACCTTGCACACTACAGATGTTAAACTAACAGGCCTGTAGTTACCCGGATCACTTTTTTTCCCTTTCTTGAAAATAGGAACCACATTAGCTATTCTCCAGTCTAACGGGACCACCCCCGAGTTTACAGATTCATTAAATATTATCGCTAATGGGCCTGCTATTTCCCGCGCCAATTCCTTCAATATTCTCGGATGAAGATCGTCTGGTCCTCCCGACTTAGCCCCATTAAGGCATTCAAGTTTTGTTTCTACCTCGGATACGGTAATCCCCCATCCTGAATGCCCCTCTGTAGTGGTGCTAGTATCCCTAATACCTTCATTGGCCTCATTAAACACCGATGCAAAATATTCATTGAGATATTGCGCCATGCCTCGATTGTCTTTAATCTCCTCTCCGGCAATAGTCTTCAGCGGTCCCACTTCTTCTTTCTTTGCTTTCTTCCTATTTATATGGCTGTAAAACCTCTTACTATTGCTTTTAATTCCCCTCGCTAGGTCCAACTCTACACGGCCTTTGGCCTTTCTCACTCTATCTCTACATTCTCTGACTTCGCTAAGGTAAGTTTCTTTACTAATCCCTCCCCTCTTCCACTCTTTGTACGCTTTCTGTTTTTTCCTAATCGCCCCTTTGAGTCGGTCGCTCATCCAGCTCGGTCTAAATCTCCTGCTTTGTAATCTTTTTCCCTTTTTTGGAATGCAGGCCTCCGACAGCTCATGCATCTTTAACTTGAAGTAATCCCAGGCTTCTTCTGCCTTTAGATCCATTAATACGTTTGCCCAATCCACTTCCCTTACCAGTCCCCTTAATTTGTTAAAATTGGCCTTTTTAAAATTATAAATCTCTCATCATATAGAAGCTGTTCCATAACCCTAATCATTTTTGTTGCCCTTTTCTGAACATTTTCCAATTCCAATGTATCTTTTTTGATATGGGATGACCACATTTGCCTGCAGTATTCAAGATGTAGATGTATCATGGATTGATATAGAGTCAATATGTCTTATTATCTATCTCTTTCTTAATGATTCCCAATATTCTGTTCGCCTTTTTGACTGCCGCTGCACACTGAGTGGATGTTTTCAGAAAACTATCCACAATGATTCCAACATCTCTTTCTTGACTGGTAACAGCTAACAGCATCATTTTATATGTATAGTTGGGATTATGTTTTCCAATGTACATTACTTTGCATTTATCAACATTGAATTTCATCTGCCATTTTGTTGCCCAGTCACCCGGTTTTGTGAGATCCCTTTATAGCTCTTCGCAGTCTGCCTGGGACTTTAGTACTATCTTGAGTAGTTTTGTATCATCTGCAAATGTTGCCACCTCACTGTTTACCCCTTTTCCAAATAATTTATGAGTATGTTGAACAGCACTGGTCCCAGTACAGACCCCTGGGGGACACCACTATTTACCTCTCTCCATTCTGAAAACTGACCATTTATTCCTACCCTTTATTTCCTATCTTTTGACCAGTCACTGACCCATGAGAGGACCTTCCCTCTTATCCCATGACAGCTTACTTGCTTAAGACCCTTTGGTGAGGGACCTTGTCGAAGGCTTTCTGAAAATCTAAGTCCACTATATCCACTAGATCACCTTGGCCACATGCTTGTTGACCCCCTCAAAGAATTCTAGTAGATTGGTGAGGCATGATTTCCCTTTACAAAAACCATGTTGACTCTTCCCCCAACAAATTGTGTTCATTGTAACGATGCTGGCTTTGGTGAGACAACGGAGAGGGCCAATTCAGGACAAATTGGTTAAAGCAGGACAGTTACAGCCCAAGGCTGGGGTTCCTTGGCACATCCAGGCAAACCAAACCAGCCACTCAGAGAAGACCTTGGTCTCACCCCACTGGTTAACCATAAGTCACACAAGCAATTCCCTCAGACACTCCAGTTTCCCAGGATCACCACCAGTGCCACTTGTTATGGGGGCAAATGGTTATGAAAACCAATATCCCAGTAAAATAAAAAAGGTTCTCTCGATCACAAAGGACCAAGCCCCAGACCCAGGTCAATATACAAATTAGATCTTACCCGCAAATCACGCTGTTGCCAATCCTTTAGAATCTAAAATCTAAAGGTTTATTCATAAAAGGAAAAAGATAGAGATGAGAGCTAGAATTGGTTAAATGGAATCAATTACATACAGTAATGGCAAAGTTCTCGGTTCAGGCTTGTAGCAGTGATAGAATAAACTGCAGGTTCAAATCAAGTCCCTGGAATACATCCCCAGCTGGGATGGGTCATCAGTCATTTGTTCACAGCTTCAGTTTGTAACAAAGTCCCTCCAGAGGTAAGAAGCAGGATTGAAGACAAGATGGAGGAGTTTCAGAGTAGCAGCCGTGTTAGTCTGTATCCGCAAAAAGAACAGGAGTAATTGTGGCACCTTAGAGACTAACAAATTTATTAGAGCATAAGCTTTCGTGGACTACAGCCCACTTCTTCGGATGCATACAGAGTGGAATAAATATTGAGGATATATATATACACACACACATACAGAGAGCATGAACAGGTGGGAGTTGTCTTACCAACTCTGAGAGGCCAATTAAGTAAGAGAAAAAAAACTTTTGAAGTGATAATAAGATGGAGGAGCTGCAGCAGTTTTTTATAGTCTCTTGCCATGTGGTCTCTGCTTTCTTTGTCCCAAAGACAAGCTGTCCATCACACGGCCTGGAAAAACCAAGAGTTCTGTCCATAGGCAGGTCCCTGCATGCCTTGCTGAGTCACAAGGTGTATCTGCCTTCTTTCAATGGTTTCAGAGTAGCAGCCGTGTTAGTCTGTATCCGCAAAAAGAAGAACAGGAGTACTTGTGGCACCTTAGAGACTAACAAATTTATTAGAGCAAATAAATTTGTTAGTCTCTAAGGTGCCACAAGTACTCCTGTTCTTCTTTCAATGGGTCAGTTGTGTAGCTGATGGTCCTTAATGGGCCATCAAGCAGGCTAGGCAGAGCTAACACCAACTTGTCTGGGGTGTCACCCACAAGCATAGCATAAGTTTGAAATACAGAGAGTATAGAGCCAATACTTATAACTTTAAATACAAAAATGATCCATGCATACAGATAGCATGATAACCAGCAAACCATTGTCTTAGACACCTTCTTTGACTCCCTTTATAAAAGATTTGGTGCCACTACAGGACCTTGGTTGCAACAATGATCTATACGGTCCCAGTTCACGTTCATCTATGTGTCTGACAATTCTGTTCTTTACTACATTTTCAAACAGTTTGCCCGGTACTGAAGTTAGGTTTACTGGCCTGTAATTGCCAGGATCACCTCTGGAGCCTTTTTAAAATATTGGTGTCACATTAGCTATCCTCCAGTCATCTGGTACAGAAGCTGATTTAAATGATAGGTTACATACCACAGTTAGTAGTTCTGCAATTTCACATTTGAGTTCCTTCAGAACTCTTGGGTGATACCATCTGGTACTGGTGACTTATTACTGTTTAATTTACTAATTTGTTCCAAAACCTCCTCTAATGACACCTCAATCTGGGACAGGTCCTCAGATTTGTCATCTAAAAAGAATGGCTCAGATTTGGGAATCTCCCTCACATCCTTATCTGTGAAGACCGATGCAAAGATTTCATTTAGTTTCTCTGCAATGTCTTTATTGGTCTTGAGTGCTCCTTTAGCATCTCGATCGTCCAGTGGCCCCAGTGGTTGTTTAGCAGCTTCCTGCTTCTGATGTACTTCTTTGGTTAACTGTTCTTCAAATTCTTTTTTTATACTTCACTTGCCAGAGTTTATGCTCCTTTCTATTTTCCTCACTTTTTAAAGGATGCCTTTTTGCCTCTCACTGCTTCTTTTACCTTGTTGTTTAGGCACGGTGGCTCTTTTTTGGTTCTCTTACTATGTTTTTTAATTTGGGGGATACAGTTAAGTTGAGCCTCTGTTATGGTGTCTTTTAAAAGTTTCCATGCAGCTTGCAGGGATTTCACTTTTGGTGCTGTACCTTTTAACTTCTGTGTAACTAACCTCCTCATTTTTGTGCAGTTCCCCTTTCTGAAATTAAATACTACAGTGTTTGAGCCATTGTGGTGTTTTCCCTGCCACAGGGGTGTTAATTTAATTAGATTATGGTCACTGTTACCAAGCGGTTCAGTTATATTCACCTCTGGGACCAGATCCTGTGCTCCATTTAGGATTAAATCAAGAATTGCCTCTCCTCTGGTGGGCTCCAGGACTAGCTGCTCCAAGAAGCTGTCATTTAAGGTGTCAAGAAACTTTCTCTCTGCCCCCCGTCCCGAGGTAACATGTACCCAGTCAATATGGGGATAGCTGAAATCCCGCATTATTGAGTTTTTTATTTTAATAGCCTCTCTAATCTCCCTGAGCATTTCAGTCACTATCACATCCCGGCCAGGTGGTTGGTTATATATCCCTACTGCTATAGTCTTATTATCCAAGCACGGAATTACTATCCATAGAGATTCTATGGTACAGTTTGGTTCATTTAAGATTTTTACTTCATTTGAGTCTACGCTTTCTTTCCCATGTAGTGCCACTCCCCTACCAGCACGACCTATTCTGTCCTTCCGATATATTTTGTACCCTGGTATTACTGTGTCCCATTGATTATCCTCATTCCACCAAGTTTCTGTGATGCCTATTATATCAATTTCCTCATTTAATACGAGGCACTCTAGTTCACCCATCTTATTATTTAGACTTCTAGCATTTGTGTATCAGCACTTAAAAAAATTGTCACTTTTTAGCTGTCTACCTTTACGTGATGAAATTGAATGGGACTTTTTCGTTTGACTGTTTCTCATCAGATCCTACCCACATTTTATCATCTTCCATCCTCTCCTCCTTACTAGGACAGAAAGAATCTCCATTCATAGATCCTGCCCTCATCTGGAAGAATGATCCCAACTAGGGATTATTTCCCTCTGCTCCAGTTGGATGTTCTCCTTCCCTGAGACTTTCATCCTCCCCACCAACACAGAGGCTGTCAGACTGGGGGTGGGACCGCTCTCCTGTGTCCCAGAAAGTCTCCTCTATGCACCTCCACTTCAGCCTCCCCGGTGTCCATACACTGTCTCTGAGGGCCAGAAGCTCCTTGCACCGAGTGCACACACATGCCACCAGCCCACAGGGTGCACTGGGTGCAATAAATTGGGTAGCCCCACTGTATTGCTGGACTCTGCCTGCATTCTCTTTTTACTCCTGCTGCTGGTTCCTTTCTTGATGTTTTGTTTTTAATCAGGGGGTATTTATTGCCTTAAGTTTAAAGAATGTTAAGTGTATCTAGCCCCCCACTTCTCCTCCAAACTCCCTCGCAAAAGTCCCCTGTTCGCTAGCTCCTCTGGTCATTTAGGGATGTGCTTTTTAAAACCTTGGTAGCCCCACCACCAGTTAAGGGTTGATGGGTGCTAAAGGCCTTAGGGCTCAAAGTCTCGTTAAGAAGCTCTCAGCCTTGCCTAACAGGCTGCTAGGCTCAACACCCGGTCCCCAAACAGAGCACACTATATACTTCAGTCAAGCTGCAAGCCCACCACAAACATACCCCAAGGGTCACCCAGTCGCCCCTCCTTCACCCAGACAACTCCCTCGCAAAAGTCCTGTTAGCTGCTCCTGTTCGTCTGGCAGGTGCTCCTGCCTCAGGCCCGAGCCAATGGCCTAGCGCAATGCTAGGGCCAGGACTGCAGAAGGTGCTGGACTCGGGTTAAAGCATAAAACCGAGGGCCTGATGCCTTGTGGTCATTGGAGCTCCCACAGGGTGGTGTTAAATTCCAGTCCTCCCCTCTGCACTGTGTGGGATCTTTCACTTCGTGGCCTAGACTGGTATATCACACTGCTGGGGATGGTTCAAGAGCCCCTTGTTCCACCCCAGAGCTGGCTGCCCAGATTGCAAACTGCTTGGAGGTAGGCGGCACTAGAAAGACACACCGTGCTAACACAGACTGTCAGCTGAGCCAGGTGAGACCACGTGGGAATTTTCTGAAATAGTTTTAGGAATCCTATGAGTGCCTCAGTTTCCCCTCTATTTCATATGGCAACCCAGAGTGGGGAAAGGACTGTTTGCTCTCAGGGAAGGCTGGAGATGTGGGTGTGAATGACACCTCGCTGTCTGAACCTGAACGGATCGCCTAAAAGGAGCAGTCGCAGCCGACCCCATATCAGAGAGGACATGGAAAACCCATTCACCCAGCCATTGACAACAAGCAACCAACACCCCAGCGGAAAATGGATTTCCTCACTTCTCTGCAGGGATACAGGGCACAGACTCCCCAGCTGAGAACAGAGGGCTGGGAGGTGGGGGAATCAGAGTTGGCTGCTGGAAGGAGTCGGGGCTCTCACCTGCAAACTGACCAAGGTCAGTCGGAGCCTGAACATGTAGGTTTCCTACAGCCTGGCTGGGCTCCCCAGAATGGGCCGTGCTCTGACCTTCAGTTCTCTGGGCGACCCGATGGCCGGCCTGGGCCGTGGCCAGTTACCGAACAAACACGACTGAGCGCTGGGGGAGTCGCTGCGAACGCTGGCCGAAGGGCTAATGCACAAGCCTCCCTCGGGGTCGGTCTCAGCTGGCCTCGCTGGGCAGAGCTCACGGTGTGTCACAGGAGGGCTGGAGCCCAGAGGCGATGGGGCCACACGGCTCACCCTGGAAGAGGAGCAAGACCGAAGTGGGACTGACACCCTGAACGGATTCCGCCCCCGCTCCAAAGCTGGGGTCATGGCACCGACTCCAGCTCCGTGACACTGGGATAGGAGATTGACGCCAGGTCTGTGAGATGCACCGTCTCCTTGGGAACGAGCCAGGGAAGCAAAGCAGATGAGAGCTTTCCCCAGCCAGGAGAGGGCCAGTGGCTTCGCTGCATCGCTGCAAGACATAAAGGCCCCAAGAAAACAGGCTGGGAAACGGGGCTCAGACAGCAAGCCTGCCCCGGGGCATGGCTATAGGGACCAGGCTGGAACCAAGGGGGATCACACCTAACCTCCCCTCAAAGCTCCTCGGGGTGCTGAAGGCCAGCTGTGCTGGTGGCCTGGCCCGGCCCTCCATCCATCAGCTGCACTGAGCCATTCCCAGCCGCCGATTGGCTGGGAGTTCGACCCAGGGCAGTAGAGAGGGCAGCAAAAGCCACGCCAGGCGCAGGTGGAGAGTGTCTCTGCACCCTGGGTCCAGCCTGCGGGATGCTGAGACCCTCCACGTCACAAGGGCAGAGAGGAGACCCAACCCGTCCCCACCACGCACAGTGCGCCCGCGCTCCCATGCGCCTGCCCCCCGGCCCCATAGCATCCCATCCTGCAGCATGAAACAGGCCCCCCCCCACCGGGATGGTACGTTCCCAAAGCTGGCCAGGGCACCCATACACCTCCTATCCTGTTTCTCAGCCGACGTCCTGAAGCTCCCCTCCCTTCCCTTGGTTTTGAAGCAGTTCCAAGCTCTTTGGCTTGCAAAGCGCTGGGGCAGGGCCAGCGGCAAACCCCCCCCCCGTGCTGAGCCTTCAGCTCGAGAGCCAGAACCCCCGTGTCTCAGTCAGGGAGGGGCAGGGGGGCTGCAGGGCTAATGGCACCGTTCTTAACCCTTCCCCTGCTGAGTGCGATGCCAAGCTGCAGAGCCCTGCTGGCCCTTGTTGCCCACCGTCTGCATGGCAGCAGCAGCCAGAGGCCCCTGCCTGGCCAGGGAGAGCCCCTGCCTGGCCCCCGTCTGGCACCGGGCCCTGCCTGGCCAAGGAGAGCCCCTGCCCTGCAGAGCTGTCGGACTGGAGAGACTCCAGAGCAGCAAAGGGAGCGAGCTGGTGAGTTCCATTCCTTACCCCTGCCCCCCTTGTGCCCTTGGCCATCCATGCCCCAGAGCCCCCCAGGGCAGGGCCGCTATCAGGTGCCCGTGAGAGTGACTGAGGGGCAGTGCGTACAGGGGAGCTGCCAGCATCCCCCAGGCCAGGAGGGCGAAGTGCCTCTGTAGGCAGCTGGCTGCTCGAGAGCCGCAGGGTCCAATCCCCCCCCACACGCTGTGGACAGGGGCGGGCGGGGGCTAGGGAACTCCTGCTGCAAGCAGTGGCCTCCAGAAGGGAGGAGGGATGCAGGGCCAGCCGCTCCTGCTGATTTTGCATTTCAGGGAGGGGCGTGTTGCTGTACCCAGAGGGTGGGCAGGACTCTGCCCCCCACAGCGGGGGAAGGAGGAGCTCTCCCTCCAGCCACGTCCCATCTGTGAACAGCTCTGAGCCCAAGCCCTGCCCCTGTGACCGACGCAAACCCTGCTCCCCAGGCACCTGGGCTGGCAATTCAGTGCCAAGGGCTCCCACCGCAGCGCTCACTGGACAAGGCTGAGCCCTGGCAGCCGTGAGCGGCTCCTCCCCAGCCTGTGCAGAGTCCCGGGCCGGGGCACGGCGCTGGACGCTAGGTGCATGCAGTACCACCCTGTGGTGCACATCGGAACTGCAGCTCGCCCAAGGCGCCCCTTCAGCAGCAAGCGAAAGGGGGGATTCCTGGCCACCATGGCTCTTTGCTCTGCCCTTGGGCTACTGGAGAATTGCTGGTATTAGCTCACAGCCACCCCTGGGCAGGCGGGCAGCTCCCCAGCCAAGGGAGCAGAGTGCATGCCCCTGCACGGTATGCCTAGGGCACCCGTGTTATGCACGGCCTGGTGCAGGCAGAGCCCAGCCGCATGCTGTGTGCCATCCCCTTGCTGGACAGAGTGCACCAGCTCCAGCAGAGACAGGGCCCCACCAGCCTGCAGGCCCAGAGCTAGGGGCAGGGGCACACGGACTTGTCCCCACCAGGCCCATCTCCCCCTCCCAGGTGTTGCAGAAACCCCACCCCTTCCTGGGGGCAAAACTGCTCAGCCACACCCCTGCCCTCGGCTCCTTCAGCTCCACCCCACAGGTCGGCCTCCTCCCACCCCACCTCTGAGCCTCTGTGCAGGCGGCCCTGCCTTGGCCCCCCCAATCCACTCTGCCCTGCTGCCTGCTCCGCACTCGTGGAGCCGGCTGGGGCCCAGGGCAGAACCTGGCACTAAACAGGAGTCAACAAGCCATGCTCCCCTCTTCCCGGAGCCATCCCAGCCCTGCTGGTCCTCAGCTCCCCACGCTCGCCCTGGGCTTGGGGTACACAGGAGCTGCGCCCTGGCTTGTCAGGCATCAAACCCACGAGTGCTAAAGCCAGGGACAGACAAGAGCCAGGTTCCAGCCCTGCCTGCCCGGCTGCAGAACCAGTGACCCCACCTCCGTGGCAGCTGCAGAGCTCTCGGGGGCCGGCTCCAGCTCTGTCAGGGCACAGCAGGGTTAGAGGGACCCTAGCGCAGGAATCTCTCTGGCCTGAGCCCTGCAGGCCACCTGGGACGATTAACCGTCCTTTCTGCCCTTGTGACATGGGCCGTTACTTTAGCTGCTCCAGGCCTGGCCCCGCCCCCCCTCAGTCTCTGGGGGTTCAGAGCCACGTCCCTGCCGGTTACAGGGTTCTCTCCCTGCGCTTGCTCTGGGGAAGCACCCAGCAGAACTGGACAAGATGACGCCAGGACAGTGACTGCAGAGGTGCATGCCCCTCGGGTGTCAGCCATGGGACGCAGGACGGTCATGCTGAGGGAGGAGCACGATGCCGTGTCCCTATGCCCCCCGGCAACCTGGCCTGGCGCAGAGAGAAGGTAAGTTCCCTGTGTTGAACTGTCCCCACAGAGGAGGTCAGACGCACAGCTCCCGCCTTTCTACCAGCATGAGACCCTCCAGCTCACACGCATTCCACTCCCCCCGGGAGGCCAAGGGGTGGGACGTCCCTGGGCCAGGCACTGGCTTCCCAGCTCTCCCCTGGCACTTGCAGGCAGCCGCGGTGCAGGCTCAGCCGGGGGTGCCATGCTGGACCCCAGCTGGGCACTGCTGCCCGGTGCCAGGAACTGCCTAGAGACTCACTCCCAACGCCCATCTCAGCACAGCTGCCCTCACCCAAGCGCCACGAGGTGGCGCCCCTGGGCCCAGCCCACCCAGGGCGCGCCAGGCCCAAGCAACCGAAGGAGGGAGACAAGCCAGGACTGGGTTGGACCCGGGTTTATTAACCGGAGTGACTGGGCTGGGGCAGCCCCTCAGTTAACAGAGACAATTCATCTGCCTTAAATATTTGTTATAAAAACAAATGGTTTAAAAAATCTGGTTTGACACTTTTTTTTGTCTTTTTCGTTTCTCTGTAAAGCCCTGCTCAGCTGCAGCCGGGCCGGGACACCTCCCGCGGGCACCGGGCAGAGCCGCCATGGGCCCAGCGCTACCTCCGCAGGTTGCGCTGCGCCTGTTTCAATAAGGTGTCGAAGTCGAGGGAGTCGAACTTGCTCTTGATGGGGGCAGGGTCTAAATCTTCCCGGTTGGAATCTGGAGGAGACAAGGCTGCAGTGAGCGGCGAGGCGCTGGGGTGGTAAGGCACCGCGAGGGGGATCGTCCCCACTCCACAGAGGTCAACCCCCCCACAAGGCAGTGCCGGACCTGGGGCTGCCGCCCCCCTGCTCAGAGCTCTCGGCGGCCCCAGGGGACCCCAGGGGAAGGGGAGAGCTCTGCTCAGCAGACTCCTGCCGCGGGGCTCCCAGGGTGGCCCAGGCCCTGGCGACATCTCGGGCTCCCCGACTCACCCAGGTCCGCGTAGTTCCTCCGGCAGAACTGGCGGCGCCCCCCGAAGCACAGGTCGAAGGGCTGCTCGTCCGGGCGCCGCAGCTTGTGGCCGCTCTCGATGGCGGCGAAGGCCTCCTTGGCGTAGCGGTAGGTGACGAAGCCGTAGTTGTCCCTGGGGGGAGAGGAAGAGCTGGTGACTCGCTGTGTCCCCTCCCACGGGGCCTGGCGACTGGCAGAGGCTTCCCAAGGCTGAGGTGCATGGGCCCGGCCATGCCCACCTGGGCAGGGGCACAGCCTGCTCTGGGCAAGGACGGGGTGCCAGGAGCTACCCTGACATTCCCTAGGGAGCCCCAGCAATCCCCGTCCCCAGGGCAGGGCCCGGCCTCACCCCTCAGCCCGGAAGTGGAGGGTGCACTCCTCGATGTCCCCGAACACGGAGAAGCGGTGCCGGAGCTCTGCCCGCGTCATCCTGCTGGGGATCTTGCCGATGAAGACGACTCTCCTCTCCTCCTGCAGGGAGCACAGCACAATGCAATGAGCTGGGCACAGCCCTGGAGTTCGGCACACGCTCGCCCAGCTCATCCCGAAAGCCGGCATTACAGACTCCGCCGCGCGACCCCGGCTACTGGCCGGTGCCACTTCCTGCCCAGCTCGGCGCCCGATGGGGCCCTAAGGCGGGGGTCCTGCCCCCAGCTCAGCAAGTCGGGGTGGAGTGCGGTGGGGCAGGGCCCTGCCACGCCCCCACTCCAGAGCAGCATTCACACCTGGCAAGCCCCCAGCCAGAGGGGCTCCGAGCCCCCTGGAGAAGCAGGGAGACAGTCCGGACACTCACATAGGACATCCGTCCCCTTTCTCTGCCCCTGGAGAGGGGGGGGGGGGCTCAGCTCTGAGCCCTGGTGTGGGAGGGGCCAGAGACCTGGTCAGCTGGGCTCCTCACACCACACACTCACCCCGGAGCTCCCAGAGACCAGGCACCCCCTGGTCCCTGCACGCACCTAGCCCATAGTTCCCAGGGACTGCCCCCCCCGCTCAGCACATGCCCCCACTCCCCTTAGACCAGCACATGCCTGGCCTGCAGCTCCCAGGGATTGCCCCCCACCCCACCCCCCATTGCACCAGCACACGCCCAGCCCATACTTCCCAGGGACCAGATCTCCCCCCACATGTCCCATCCCTCCCCACACACCCCCAGCCCATACTTCCCAGGGACCAGATTCCCCCGCCACGCCCAGCCCATACTTCCCAAGGACCAGATCGCCCCACCCCCAGTGTGTCCCGTCCCCCCCGCCCACATGTTCAGCCCATACTTCCCAGGGACCAGATCTCCCCCACACACACCCC
>NC_048304.1:125058170-125075811 GCF_013100865.1 Trachemys scripta elegans | reverse complement strand
CCCCCCACCCGCCCCAGCGACCAGCCCCCCCCACACCCCGCCCATCGCCCCCAGGTCCGTCCACCCTCACCCCACATGCCCAGCCCATAGCTGCCTGGGACCAGATCCCCCCCCACATGCCCAGCCCATAGCTCCCAGGTCCATCCCCCCACCCCTCCATGCCCAGCCCGTAGCTCCCAGGGACCCCCCCTGCTTGGTGCACACCCTCACTCACTATAGCACGTTCCTTGTGGAGGACTTTCGGGTGCTGGCAGTGATCCGGAGGGTCGCCGTAATCGTATCTGGCAGGGCACAATCAGGGCTGTTGGGAGCCAGGAGAGCCAGGACACCAGCCCCCCCCGTGACAGGCCCCCAGAGCTGTTCCTGGCTTTGTGGCTGGCGCCCGGGGGAGGCCACAGGCTTGCCAAGGGCCTTGGGCATGTACCCTCAAGCCCAGCGTGAGGCCACGGCCACCCCTGGCTGCACACCAGGCCGACGGAGCCCGGGTGGTCGCAGGCTGTGGAGAGCCTCCGGCCAGTCCCTCATGCGACCTAGGGAAGAGGAGATGGGCCGGACGCTCCTCAGCCCCAAAAGACAGGGCTGGGGAGCCGAGGGAGGCTGCTGCTTCCCCAGGTTGGGGGGCAGGCACGGGACCCTCCCAGCCTGGAGACACCCAGAGAATATCGGGGCAGTAGCAGGACAGCAGAGCGGGGGTGGGGGGCACCACTGTTACCATCGCTGCCCCAGATGTGCAGCGTAGGCAGCGGGGGCCCAAACGGCGCAGCACAGTCTGAGCCAGGAGGGCCCGGGATGGGGAGGGACCAGCAAGTCCCCGGGGTGTCCTTACCTTCTCCTCCGGTTACTCCTCCTGCGGGGGGATGGGGAGCGGGAGCGGCTGCGGGAAGCCGAGGAGGATCTGGACGAGTAGGATGAGGACGACGACCTCCCCCGGGACCGGCCGCACGACCCGCAGCTAGAGCGGGAGGAGGAGTGGGAGCTACGGGAGCGTCTTGAGCGATACCTACCGAACAAGCACATCACCCGGTGAGCCCCGGCGCCTCCCACCACCGGTGGGCCCCAAGCCCCTCACCGCCCGCCCCAGCCTGGGGCTTCCTCCCATCCCCAAAGCATCGAGGCCACGAGGTGCTCTCCAGACCCACATGCACAGGACACTCAGCACTGCCTGGGGCGCTCCAGGGGACAGCTTTCCGCCCAAGCCGACCTCCTGAACCTCATGACACGAAGAAAGCCTTCAAAACGTGCCCCTGGCAGGACAGCGCCTACCTGAGTCTGCAGAGAGCCTGAGCCAACGGCCGTGTTCATTACGGTATGGCACTGACTCTGAAACCTAACGAGCCACTGGTGGCCTGGCCCGCACTAGCTGTCACTGAACGGTTTGGCTGCCAGGACAGAGGAGCATGCAGGGTTTGGCACCAGGCACCGGATCTGCCTGCAGGGCTAGCCGGGCAGCACGGCTCCCCGGGACGGGGAAGGGAGCAGGGTGGGCGGCCCGGACACGGCTCCACTCACTGGTTGCCTGGGGCGCGAGGTGGGGAGCAGACAGACACGCGAGTCCGGTGCCTGAGTCCACGCTCAGCGGCTCCTCTGCCTGCAGCGGGACCAGGCTGGGCTGGGCCCTGTCGGGGAGCGAAGGGGCTGATCTGACGCCAGCCCCCGTCCAGGCTGGCCGAGAGGAGCTGAGCACAGCGGGCGAGGGGCAGGAGAGGCACAGATCCTCTCGAAGAGCCTCCAGCCCTGCTGCTGACGGGCACATGGGGAGGGCAACTGGGTGTGGTCATGGGCAGGCGGCTTGCGCGGGGGCAGAGTGGTTCCCTACGATCGATGGTGGCGGGGGAGTCCAGCACCATCCAAGGCCTCTTGCCCTGGAGAGGATAGTGTCTCTGGGGGTGCATGTCAGCCCGGCCGATAGCCAGGGGCTGCAATGAAGACTGAGCGTTCGGGCCTGGCGGGGGGCAGCTCACAGCACCTCGAGGCGGCCGTGGAGCATGCTGGCCTGGCTGTATGGAGAGGAGAAGAGAGGGGAGGTGCCCCCCGTCCCTGGCCTGCACAGCGGGACGTGGGGGCCGAGGAGCCCCATCCCACGGGGCCCAGGAGCTCCCCACCGCCTGGCAGTGCCAGCAGGGCCGGGGTGGGCACAAGAACAATGGGATTGAGGGGTACACACAGGATGGTGGGGAGCGCCCTCAGCCGTGTCAGGGCTGCTCCAGCCATTTCAGACTGGGCTTGGCACTGGGGGAGCAGAGGTGATCGTGCCCTGGCTGGAGGGACTGGGCAGCCCCCCCCGCTTGCTCTGCGACGCCCAGCTCCAGAAGGCAGCGCCAAGCCCCCGGGCGTACTCGCGGGGAAGGAGACGGGAGGCAGAGCTGTTCCCACGCAGCTCCAGGCCTCTCTGGCTACTCAGCAGCGACAGCCGGGCTGGGCACCCCGCCAGCAGTGGGACTTGGTCCGACCTGCGTGGGCCGGGCCGGGCGCCAGCCCCGCAGTGCGTGAGCCCTGGGGTCAGCGCGGACGTCCTGCCTACGCCAAGGTCTCCGGCGCAGGGGCAGCCCTGCTGAACGAGCGCCTGGCTCTGCCCGGGCAGACACAGCCCTGCTCACTCCACGGCTGGCCCGGTGCCCCTCGACGTGGCTACGACACAGGCGAGCGATGGACAGCCCATGGGCCCTGTGCTGCGCCGTGGCTGCAACCAGCCCACGTGGTGCTGCACCGGCGGCTTCCCACACGGCTGAGCGGGTGCAGAGAAGAACTTGGGCTCCGGGTTCTGTGAAAACCCCCTTTGACGAGGGACTCAGGAGCACCCCCCGGAGCTATCCCGCCAGCTTGGTGGGGGGCGCACATGGCCCAAGTCAGGGAACGAAGCTGCCCCCCAAGCATGGCCATGCTGGGGGACCCAAACCCAGAGTCACTCCCTGGCTGAGCAAGTCTGGCTCAGCGCGGGCGGGTCCCCCAGCCCTGGGGCATCACTCCGCCCTCCACATGCCCAGCAAATGCCATCACAGGGGCCCATCCCCCGAAGATCCCCCGGCACTCTGCAAGGCGCGTCTCCCAGCCGCCAGAGGGGCCCAGCCACACACGACGGACAGACTCCCTGGGGACATCCAGCTACGGCGGTTGGGCGACGGAACCGCGGCAGAGGGACGGTGAACCTGCTACTTACCTTCGCCACCGCTTTGGAGGGGGGGACAGCGACCGGGACCGAGACCGGGAGGACGAGGAGGAGGAAGACGAGGAGGCGCTGGCCCCGCTGGACGTGGAGCTGAAAGAGCGGCTGGCGCGGGCCCGGGGGCTTGGCGAGGCCCCACGTCTCCGGTAGCAGCGCAGGGACCTCTTGGCAGCCAGCTGCTTCGGCTGCGGGTCCCGAGTCTGCGGCTCCTCGTCCCGGCAGGGGGACGCGTCCGGAGACAGCAAGACCGAGGTGGGGGGGCTGCTCCTGCCAGCGGCAACCTGGCTTTGGGCACTAGTCCGGTGATCCAGCTGCTCGCTGGAGCCGGGGGCAGCGCCAGGCTGGGGGTTGAGCCCGGGCCAGGCCAGCGTCCATGTGGAGAGGGAGGAGGGCAGCTTGATGGTGATATCCTGGTGATGCTTCACGTTCCAGCGGGAGCCTAGCTCTGACGGGGCCGGCGTGCCGGGGAGCCTGGCGCCCTCCTCTGGCTGGGCGGAGCCACGGACGCAGTAGTCATGGTCTCCGGAGCCCACGTGGCTGGGGGGTGGGCCGCAGGTCGTGGGGGGCGGGCCCTTCCC
Source organism: Trachemys scripta elegans (assembly GCF_013100865.1). Classification (NCBI taxonomy): domain Eukaryota; kingdom Metazoa; phylum Chordata; order Testudines; family Emydidae; genus Trachemys; species Trachemys scripta. Next base: position 125,072,070 of record NC_048304.1, on the reverse strand, counting down.
CCAAGGTTTGCTCTGGGGCAGCGGCTTTGCTTCCATGAACTTGGCAGTTCTCTGGCTGCCCTCCTGGGGGGCGGCCCCAGGCTTCCCCAGCAGTGAGACGGCAGCCAGCGGCTTCCAGAGCTGGTGGGGCGGTGTCGCCGGCGGGGTGAGGCCTGTGAGGGAAGGAGGGCGTTCAGGGGGACCCCCACGACACGGCATGTGCCCCAATGGCGAGCAGCATTCCGTGGCCTGGGCCCCCACCCCCGCTCAGCATTCCCCATGGCAGCTGCCAGCCATGCCCCCCTCGCCTCCCTGTCTGCTCTGTGGCTCTCCCAGCCCTGGAGCGAGGAGCCGAACCTGGGCAGCGCTTGCCAGACTGATGCCAGATCCCCCCCACCCCCAGCGACTCCTCCAGCCCCAGGGTTTTACCGGCGACGTTGGCCAACTCCGGGGCATGCAGGCTGTCCGGTGGGTTCTTGTCCTGGTGGCTCTCTGATCTGCTGAAGGGAGAGAGGGGTCAGCGCTAAAAGCGGCAACGTGCAAGACCCGTGACCTTCTGGGCCAGGTCTCTCTCACCCCCACCATACTGAGGAGTGCGGGCCGGCGGGGCCCCCGCGCCCCACCCAAAGTGCCCATCACCGCAGCCCGGGGCACAGATGGCACAGGCCTGAGTGTCCGGGCAGGAGAGCATGTCCCGGGGGCACTCGCTGTCCGGCTCACAGCAGCACAGAGACACAGCACCAACCCATCCCCGGCTGCCCAAGCTCTGCCCGCACCCCTCCCTCAGGCCAGGAGCCCCAGGGCTGGGCGGCACCGTGGGCACCTCCAGACTCACCCAGCGTTCCCCGGCGCCAGCCTGTCTCTAGGGCGAGGCACGTGCAGCTCCTCCTTCGTGGCTGAAACGAGAGCAAATGCAGGGATGGCTGAGGGAGACGCTGCCACGGGGGGAGCCCAGGGTCCCCCCACTCCAGGGCCCACTAGCTGGGAGAGGGGGCCTGGTTCCTCCTCACCCCTGCACAGCCCAACACCTCTGCTGGGGTCCCCTCCCTCCGGGCCTCATCTGGGGCCCCCCACTGGCCCAGTTAACATATGGGGCAGAGGTGGGGAAATGGACCAGGTCTGCCCTTCACGGCAGTAACATTTGCGCACTGGCAGCCTTCAGGCTGCTCTGATTTATGCCGGGACCCATTGTTCAGCTAACCCGGGAACTTCTGCTGACCCACAGCCTCTGCCGTGGGGCTGCCCCACCCAGGCTGGGGACCGCAGTCCCTGCTACACGCCAGAAACCCGACGCTTGCCGAGCTTGGGACGGAGCGTCAGCCAGGCCGGCACCTCCCTGGACGTGGGATTGCAACAGGCCTGTCGGGCTAGGGGCCGGGTCAGGCACATCCCAGCCCCGCAGAGCCTGGGGGCAGGCCGGGGGATGGCCGATCAGGGCGCCAGCCGCTCACCTTCAGTCTTCTCAAACTGCTCCAGCAGGCTGGACAGGTCGGAGGCTTCGATTCCTGTGGCGGGAGAGGAGACGCGGCTTGTCAGGTCCCTTCTGGCCTGGGGTCCTGAGCTAGGGCAGAGGGGCTCAGGCTGACGATTCCCCCCCGGCCGGAGCAGCGCCGAGGGACACTCGCTGGCACCATGGTTGGCCACGCTGCTGCCATGGGGCAACGGGGCCAGATCCGGACCAGCCGGGACTCTCGTGAGCCAGGGCTCCAGGGCAGAGTGCAGCGGGAGGGGAGACCCGCGGGGAGCAGGGGCCTTGCCATGTCACGACAAAGGGGGGCGGCCTTTCCAGTGAGCAGGAAGGAAGGGGGCTCGGGTTCCTCCCAGGGGGCCCCCAGGCAGCGGGGAACTCTCAGGCCGGATCCCCGCTCAGGGCAGCCCCAGAGATCTGGACTGGCCAGCCTGGGCCGAGCCCCCCGACCCCAGGGGAAGGGCTCTGCCGTAGACAGGTTCAGCTTTGCTGCTACACACCCTGAGCCAGGCCCGCGACACGCCCCCTTGGCGCGCCCCCATGAGCCCCTCCCCCACCCCATCCTCGGCCTCCCACTGCCTCCTCCTTGTTGCCCACCCCCATCATCCTCACTGCTCCCTCCTCGGCACCCACTGCCTCCTCCCTGGACACCCACCCCCATCATCCTCACTGCTCCCTCCTCTACGCCCCGTCCCCCACCTCCTCCTCGACATCCCACTGCCTCCTCCTTGTTGCCCACCCCCATCATCCTCACTGCTCCCTCCTCTACGCCCCGCCCCCTGCCTCCTCCTCGGCACCCCACTGCCTCCTCCCTGGACGCCCACCCCCATCATCCTCACTGCTCCCTCCTCAGTGCCCCTCCATAAGCACCCCCACACACACACTGCCCCCAGCGCGGCTCCCTCACCGATTTCACTGATGAAGGCCTGCACGATGTCCTTCCTGGCGCCAGGCTGGGCTGGGCTGATGAGGGGCTGGTGTCTCCAGGGCTGGGCAGGGGCCGGCTTGGTGGGCTGGCTCTCCTCACGCACTCTCAGCAGTGCCCCCATTTTCCCAGGGATGGACGTGTGCCCAGGCGGCCGAGGATCTTGCAGGACAGCTCGCTTGGGGTCTGGCCGGGCCCCCTCCAGCAGGCTGGGCACTGGGACCTTTGCTGGAGCTGCAGCCTCTGCCCTGGGGCAGGTATCAGGGGGCGCCCCCACAGGCCGGGGGGCAGGGGACTCCCTTGTGGGCTGAGCAGGGGGATCCCGCACAGGCCGGGCAGCGGCTGAATCCCCCATGGGCCGAGGGGCAGCAGCAGAAACAGACTCCCCCACGGGCGGGGCGGTGGCAATAGGGGGCTGGGCGGCAGATGACTCAGCCACTGCCTGGGAGGCAGGGGGCTCCCCCACAGGCCGGGTGACAGGGGGCTGCCTCGTGGNCACAGGCCGGGTGACAGGGGGCTCCCTCGTGGGCTGGGCAGGGGGCTGCCCCACAGGCCAGGCAGCAGTTGACTCCCCCATGGTCCGGGCGGTGGCAATAGGGGGCCGTCCTACAGGCTGGGCGGCAGGTGACTCGCCCACAGGCCGGCTCTGCCTCCTGGGATCAGATGCCCGGCCAGAGGGCTGTGGCCCGCGCTGGGTGGGCTGGGCTGGCACCTCGTGCTTGGCAGCAGCGGTGGCCTGGCTGGCTAGCACTGGCTTCATTGGCTGTGCTGTGAAAGCGGAGGGCTCTTGGCAGCTTGGTGTCAGGGCGGCTGGGCTACCTGGGAAGGGGTTTGGCCCCGGGCTCTGCAGAGCGGCCCCTGGATCGCTGTACACCATTGGAGGCACTGGCGGCGGCAGGGGGACCCCGGGCCAGTAGGATGGCTGGAGGCCCAGGGGCCAGCCCATGGGGGCACACGACACCCCTGGGCCGAAGGGAGGCGGTGGCAGAGCAGGGGTGGGCCAGGTCACAGCTGGCGGGGGCAGGCCAGGCACCAGGTGAAAGGCGTTGGGTGTCCCGCCAGCGGCCGGTGGTGGAGACAGACTGGGGTAGGTGGCAGGCGGGGGCCCAAAGCAAGGCCAGGAAGGCACTGGTGGGTAGAGGGCATAGGGCGCCGGGGAGGCCAGCGGGATCACTGCAGCAGCAGCCCCCAGGGCCGGCGGGAGGACAGGCAGCTGTAGCCCTGGGGGCACTGGAGCCGGCAGGGTCTGGGGGGGCCCCGCAGGTGCATTTCTGGCCAGAGGAGGGGTGGCAGGGGGGCTGGCAGGTTTCTCTGGGCCCCTCTGCGAGCTGGGCGTCTCCACGGGCTGGGCAGGCTGCGAGGGCGGGGGGCGTACGGGTGCCATTAGGCACGGGATCTCGGCCAGCTCCGTGGGGGGCTCGGGGACGCTGGGCCACTTGCTCGCTGCCTGCTTCTCCCCCTCCTTCTCATCGGCCCCGCTGGGCTGGCGACGCAGCATCCGCAGCCGGTACTCGGTCAGGCTGAGTGCCCTGGGCTTGGATGGCCAGCCGGCAGCCTCCCCGCCAGCACTAAGGTCATCGTGCGGGGGGACGCTCCCTTTGGTGGGGGCAGGCCGGCTCCCCTCACTGCACCCAGGAGCTCCCTCTCCCTGCTCGGCTGGGCCGGGTCCCACGGCAGCCGGCTGCTCCCCGGGGCTGGGCACGGCCCGCTCCGAGGGCCCGGGGGTCTCGGCGCTCTGCACAGCTGGCTGCGTGTTGGGCTTCTCAGCCTCCAGCACCTCAGGGCGACCCTTCCTCTGCAGGCCGCCCCCTGCTGCCGCTGCCCTCGGTCTCCCTCTGGCCGATCGCAGCTCCATCTGCCCTTCCTTCTTGGCCTGCTCCAGCTGCTTTTCCAGGAAGGTGGACACTTGCACGGACGGCCGGGCTGCCCGGCTGGGGGAGCGCTGGGTGGCTGGCGGCAGCACCGCGGACATGGAGCGGAGCCTGCGCACCGCACAGTCCCCATCTGGCTTGGCCTGGCCCTTCTGCGATTCCTCCCTTTTCTTTTTCCGGCTTTTCCGGGCCCTCTCGCGCCCTCGGCCCTTCTCGGTGCCCTGGCGCTTCCTGCCCACTGGCGCCTCTGTGCTGTGCCGGGAGCTGCTCTCCAGATCCTGGTCTCTTTGCCTCGCCTCGTCCTTCGCTTCGGGGTCAACCCCCCGGGGGGACTCTCTCTCCTGGGTCGGGCTGGTAGTGTCCTCTTGGGGGGCCCTGACGGGGCCCCCAGTCTCGCACCCCTGGGCAGGCATTCCCACTGGCACCACACCATCCGTAGGCAACGGCTCCAGGGCACCATCCCCCTCGCCAGCCAGGCAACCGCTGGCTCCCTCCCCTTCATCTGGGAGCTGGGCTCCAGGACCCAGCTGCTGCAGGACCACGGGGATCTCCAGGCTCTCGCCTTCGCCCGGCACGATCTCCAGCAGGAGCGGGCCGGTTAAGAACTCCTTCGCCACTGGCTCGCTGGCAGGGTCCAGGCACACAGTGAGTGTGGGCAGGCAGTACGGGTGCATGGACTTCACCAGCTCGCTGAGGGACCCAGCCCCCGTGCTAATGATACAGGGAGTGTCAGTGTCTTCAGACCACGCCGCCTCCTCACCCCCAGCTTCGGTGCACAAATCCATAGGGCTCTCCCGCAGACCCCCCGTCACTGCCACGCCGCCGGGCTGCCCAGGGCTAGCAGCCTCCTCCTCCTCCTCCCCATCGCTGCGCTGCGGGAGGGGCTGGGGCCTGGGGAGCTTCCGCTCCGCCCGGGGTGCTCTGCTGGGGCGCGGCTTCGGCGCTGCCGGCTCTTCGAGGCAGCTCAGTGGACGGTTCCAAGGCAGATCCACAGGGCCCGTCTCCAACTGGCAAGGAAAGGGGGAAGAGGCAGGTGATGGTGCTGCCCCCCAGAAGCAGGGCGGCCCCGAGGCAGAGCCGTGCACCTCACATAACTTAGGAGGCGACCGCCAGTGGGCTCAGCCGCCCCTGCTAGCAGCCAGAGCAACGCCCTCTCCTCGTGAGGCGCGTGGACTGGCAGGGACCAGGCCAATAGCACTTTGAACCCCGGGGGGGGGAGGGGAGGGCACTTTTCACTGATCTGCAACAGCCCCACCCCGCTCCTGCCCCTTGACAGGCTCCCGAGTTACGGCCAACCCTCACTGCACTGGAGTTGGCCGCCTGGCGGAGAGCATGCCCCACGCCGCAGGAGACAAGGGCTCGAGGATTTAGTCACCCTGCAGCCCAAGGGGCAACCGACCAGCGCCAGCAGTGCTGGGGTTCCAGCTGGCCAGGACTGTGAGCCCTAACTGCCTGGCCAGGCTCCTGACCCCCGCCGGCCTGGCCCGGTGCCGCTCCCAGCCCCGCAGAACCACGCCAGCGGGAGGGGCAAGGGCTGGTGGCCCTTGAAGAGAGCGGCGCGCTACGAGCATGAAGATGCGTGTCCGGGCGCTGCGCGGCAGCTGCAAAGCCAGAGCAACCCCGCTTAGCCGGCTGGGCCACTTCCTGAGCTCAGCAGCGGCCCAGAAACCAGGGAGATACTGGAGCGCAGGCGAGGGCCAGCAGGAGTCACCCTGCACAACTGGAGACCCCCCCACCCATGGGTGCGAGCAGGACAGCCAAGCCTGCTGATGGCTTCCCCAAACACCCGTGCTTGCTCTCGCCGAGGAGCTGCCCTCTCACCTTGCCGATGGCGGCTGGGCCGCTGAGGCCCCATGGATCATCTAGGGCGGGAACGCTGCGCTCAGGGGAAGCCCGGGACAAGCTGAGAAACTTCTGAAACTGATGGGTAGGAAGGAGAAGGTGGAAAACACAGACCTGCCAGTCGGAGCCTAGCCGGGTGCGGGGTGAAGCCGCATGGCCAGCAGCCTCCCCGCACCAGCCTCTCCCTCCCCACCACATGCCCACATGCCCACTGGCCCCCCATCTCCAGGGTACGCCCCAGCCTCTGCAGGATCCCAGAGCTGGCATCACACCCCGCTCTAGTGCCTGGCTCACCAAAGCATGAGCAGTCCGAGCTGCCTACATGCCACGGCGGGATGTGCAGGCCGCTTCGCTTTGAGCATCTCTGCTGGCCTGTAGCCAACAGCAAACGAAGGTTTGTCCCACCCCCAGCCCCGCTCCCGCTGGTTTCCCGCAGGGCAGTTCCTACATCTCACTGCTGGGGAGGCAGGTGACCGCCAGGGGGCGCCCTGCAGCCTGCCAAGGCCGTGCAGTGATATCACCAATGACCAGGCCCAGCTCGGGGGTGGGGGGTGTTTCCCTTACAATGGCATCGGGATCTGGAGCCTCCTTTCCCAGAGCCCCCCCCGGGGAGGAGCAGCCCCAGAGGCAGGTGGGTTACCGTGTCTATGCATGTGCTGCGGCCAGGGGCTAAGTGAAGTGGAAGGGGCTGGTCTAGGCACCTCCTGGGAAGGGAGGTAAGACGGGCAGAGAGCAGCTCGTACCGAAGAACTCTCGCGTTCCCGGGGCAGTGCCAGCAATTCGGAGTCCAGGGTGGTGTCAAACGGAGACAGGGTCTCGTCGTCCGTGCTGTCCAGAATCTCGGTGATGGCCGTTAGCAGGGACAGCTCGTTTGGAGCATCCAGGCAGGCCTTGTTCTGGGGAGAGGAGAAAACCCTTGCGTCAGAGGCACAGCCAGATACCAACCCCACCCTGCCACTCTCAGGACATGCTCTAGCCACTCGTCTTCCCCTCTCTTCACACCTGTCCCTGGCCAGCAACACGGAGGCTCAGAAATGCGGGTGCCACTGAGGGGCCAGTGGTAACTAGCTCTGCCTCTTCCCCAAACATCCTTCGAGCAGGGCCTGGCTAGGGAGGCGCCCCCAGGACTGGAACGCTCCCGTTAACCGGCACAGTGCTTGGCTCAGAACCGAGGCAGGGAGGCGCCCAGGATTATCGCTGCCGTGAGGCTGAGGCAGGGGAATTAGGAGCAGGCTAGCTGGAGTGGGGGCCGGCAGAGGTCCCTGGCAAAGAACCCTTGTGAGACGGAAGAAAAGGAGGGGAAGAGGAACGACAGGAGAGAGTTGGATCAGGGACCGACTCCTGGTCGCTATTCCTGGCGCTGCTCACCTCACGCCCAGCCAAGCAGGGCAGTGTCCGGCAGGGAAAGCAGCAAACAGAGGGGCCAAAGCAGGCAAGGGACGGAGATTCCCAGACCTGCCTTATCCTGCCTCGCCCCCCACCCCCCAAGGTCACAGAACTGGAGATGCCCCAGGCAGCTTTGGATCCAGGCTGTGGCAGGTCCTGCATTCACCCATCTCGCGGGCAGAAGGCCATAGCCCAGCTGTGTCCCCTGCCTCTCTGTGGGCAGCCCGTTACCTCGGTCAGGGTGCCGAAGTCCTCGATGATAGAGATCATGGAGGAGTCCAGGTAGCTCTGCATCGTTCCCAGGATCCCTTCGGCCTCCAGGATAGCATCGCTGCAGGCGGGAACCAAGTGCAGGCTCAGCTCATCTTCCTCCAGAGAGAAGCACTAGAGCGGGGCAAGAAGACAGGTTGGGGGGAGAAGCCAGTGCTCACCGGGCCATAGCCCCCATTCTGTTCTGCACAACGGGGCCCTGCTCTACGAACATAAGAACAGCCAGACTGGGTCAGACCAAAGGTCCATCTAGCCCAGTATCCTGTCTGCCGACAGCGGCCAATGCCAGGTGCCCCAGAGGGAATGAACAGAACAGGGAATTATCAAGTGATCCATCCCCTGTCGCCCATTCCCAGCTTCTGGCAATCAGAGGCTAGGGACACCATCCCTGTCCATCCTGGCTAATAGCCACTGATGAACCTAACCTCCAAGAATCTATCTAGCTCCCTTTTGAACCCCGCTATAGTCTTGGCCTTCACAACACCCTCTGGCAAGGAGTTCCAGAGGTTGACAGTGTGTTGTGTGAAAAAATATTTTCTTCTGTTTGTTTTAAACCTGCTACCTATTAATTTCATTTGGTGGCCCCTTGTTCTTGTATTATGAGAAGGAGTAAATAACACTTCCTGATTTACTTTCTCTATACCAGTCATGATTTTATAGACCTCTGTCATGTCGCCTCTTTTCCAAGTAGAAAAGTCCCAGTCTTATTAATCTCGTCTCATACGGAAGCTGTTCTATACCACTAATCATTTTTGTTGCCCTTTTCTGAACCTTTTCCAAGTCCAATATAGCTTTTTTGAGATGGGGCGACCACATCTGCATGCAGTATTCAAGCTGTGGGCGTCCCATGGATTTATATAGAGGCAATATGATATTTTCTGTCTTCTTATCTATCCCTTTCTTAATGATTCCCAATATTCTGTTCGCTTTTTCGACTGCCGCTGCACACTGAGTGGATGTTTTCAGAGAACTATCCACAATGACTCCAAGATCTTTCTCGGGTGGTAACAGCTAATTTAGACCCCATCGTTTTGGATGTATAGTTAGGATTATGTTTTCCAACGGGCATTACTTTGCATTTATCAACACTGAATTTCATCTGCCAAATTTCATCTGGGACGACTGGGGTCCCGGGGCGCTGTGCTAACAGAATAAAAGCCAGCCACCTTCGGGGCTCTATTTGCCCCTTAGCATCCTAGCCCTTGGGGAGGAAAGTGTCACGTTCTCAGACTTCTCGCCACAACCACGCAGGCCAGAAACTTATTTTTTCCAGTGAAAGAGGAGATAGACTGTGTGAATCACCAGGCTCCAGGAGCTGGGGCTTTAAGAGCACCACCAAGTATTGTAAAAAGCAACAGAGGGTCCTGTGGCACCTTTGAGACTAACAGAAGTACTGGGAGCATAAGCTTTCGTGGGTAAGAACCTCACTTCTTCAGATGCAAGTACTGAAGAAGTACATAAAAGTCACTCCTGCAGCCTCCTCCTCTTGCAAGGAAGGATATGGGTACATTACAACCCTCCAGCGGCACAGCTCCAGCGCTCTGGCTGTGCCACTGACGCTTTCTACGTCGACACAAGAGGTTTTTCCATCGATGTACTTAGCCCTCCTCTCCGAGAGGTGCTAGCCAGCCAGCCGCGTCTATACAGGGTTAGAGCAACCTAGCCATGGCACACAGGGCGTGCAATTATTCAAAGCCCTGAGCGATGTACCTAAGTCGATTCCATTTGTAAGGCCAGGACGCAGTGTGGCAGAGCCCTTACGCTGGCCCAGTATAACCTGGTTACTTTGAGGAGTGTGTGAACAAGGAGTGTGCAGATTGGAGCACGGAGTCATTTGCAGAGGTCTCCAGAGTCCTGGCCCTCCAGTCTGAACAGGCGTGCCCCCGAGACGAACGGGGCAACACTTGCCTCTCAGGGCTGCTTAGACTCAAGAAAGCACCATCCCACTTCCAGCAGGTTTTCTTGGCCACCAGAAGGGCTAGGAATTTAAGCCCCAATTTTCCAATCTGTGCCCCTGAAGTTCTGCTTACATAAAGGTGACCAAGGTCCCAAACAGCCCCGACGCTGGCTGGAGTCACTGGCAACACCTGCAGCTCATCTCCACCTCTGACCTAGGAGCTGAACTTCGAAACCCAGGCTCAGGAATTTCACACGGAACGCTTCTGGTCTGCAGTCCAAGACCACGGGAAGGGGTTGGAATCTGTGTCACATGACCAGCTCCTCCGCCAGGACAGCACGAAGAACTTCTGTGCTGCCAAAAGCAAATTCCCCTGGCCGGCCGCTGCTGCGGGGACTGATCATTTCTCGAACGCCAGAGCATCAATATTCCTGAGGCAAAGGCCCCTACAAAGTGAATTAAAGACAGAGAGGTTGTGATCTGTAGCTTGTGTTTGGTGGATTGCGTGACAGGCTGCAGATCTGGGCCCTGTACAGGAAGGAGATCCCTCTCCGGTCTCGTGCAGAAGACGAGTGTAAGGTAGGAACGAAGCTGCCATAGTTCATTAGCTCGTATTACTCCAATACGCAGGGAGAAAGGAGCATGTAAACCCCAGCTTAACCCCACGCACGGCATTCCCCTCCAGAGCCCAGGACGCTCCATTTCAGAACACAGACTCTGGTGAATCATTCTAGAGAGATCAGGAAGGATCAAAGGAGCTGGGATTCATGCAGTACTAACACGCCCAGTAACCCAGCAGTTACTGCAGGGCTCAGAGTCAGCCGTAACAAGCAGGCGCATCTCACCCCAGGGAGGAGCCACGCGGTCGAGCAGGAGTTCGCAGGAGTCGGAATCGCTGCCGTCAGACCAGTCACCAGCTCATGCAGCGTCTGCATTTGCAGTCCAGTTCGTGAGGAACCCCACCCTGATGCTTCGCTATTGCAGCATCCAGGCCACTTCACTGTTACAAATGCGTCACAATCAAAAGACGCTTTCAGGAGTTTAACGAGGGTTAGAAAATCAATTTCCCGTGGGAGGGGAGAGCGTCTCCTGCAGGCCTGAGAAGTCCGACAGCCACGTGGGAACATGTCAGTGGTCCGTCTAGTCCATTGCCCTGGATGTGCGTGGCCAACGCTGGATGCTTCAAAGGAAGGGGTCAATTCTCCCGCATCACCTCACTGCGGTGCTATGGCTCGGAGGGCAGACTCGTCCTGGTGCAGAGGTTACCCCCAGAGCCTTTGCTTGTACAGGCAGTGTCCTGGCCCCTGCTGTTGGGGCAAATGTCGAGCAGTCTTCGGAGAACTTACTGACTTGTTTGCCTCGGTATCCTGCAGCGATGAGTTCCACAGGTTGGGGGAGTCATTGGCTAATGAGACCATGTTCCCCAAAAGATCCCCTTGGAGCCATTTTAAATATGGTGCCTTTTCAGTTCTTCCCACCTCTTCCTGTTCACAGATCACAGACGGGGTCAGTTCGCCCCCCGAGGGTGCTACCCCATTCATGGAGTTACAGCTCTTTTACTACTGTCCTTTCCTTCCTTGACTTTTCCCCTCCTCTAACCTCACCACCTGACTGGTTTTTGTTGCCTCCTCTACAACTTCTCTCCCTCCCCAGAGTGGGGGCACCAAAGCAGACAGAAACATTGCAGCTCGGGCGTTTGACGTGCCTGCAGCCGGGCTCCCAGGCTCTGGAGGGGACCAGTCAAAGACACTCTCCTTTGCTGTGCCCAGGCAGAGCCAGCGCTCTCTGGGCCCAGGACATCGGCCCTCGTTAGAAATGCAAGCTGGGAGCCCACGCGGTCACTGGTAGCAGGAAGGGGCATTTGCCAGCCTCCCCATTTGTGGGTGAGCGAGAGGAGAACCTCAGCCCTCACTGCTGCTAGCGAGGACTCTCAGCGTCAGGCACAGACCAGCAGAAGCAGAGAATCAGGTCTCCTGATGAAACCCAAAGGAGCCTCACGGAGCTGTGCAGAGGCCACCTGGCTCCACAGGCGCACGGCATGCTGGGATGCAGGTCCCACAGGGTGGCATCCATCTGCTTCACTTCAAGCCTGCTGGGCACAAAGTCCGATCGCCTGGTGAGCTGCCAGCCTGGCCTTACCTGGGCAAAGCTGGCCGCCCGTGAATGGAAGGTTCCCAGAGGACAAACCTCTCTCAGAGGGGCCCCAAAGTTTCCAGAGTCCCATTGGCACCACCACCAGCGCAGGCTGGACTGAGCCAAGAACCTGTCCCATCCTAGGGCTCTAGAGCAGGACAGGCCCCAGGGGCAGGTCTTCGCAACGGGCAAAACAGGCGCAAAAGCAGCCATGGACCAAGTTTTCAACACAACTGGCATGACAGCTCCTCTCCCCAGACAGCCCTGATCCTGGCATATCCAAGGGCCTGAAATCACTGGGCTTGGTGTTAGCAGAAAGAGGATCCCAAGACAAGGATGTGACATCACCCAGCAACTACTTGGGAGGGTTCTTGCATTGAATTTTGCCTCTATCACCAAATGCCTCCAGGACAGCTCCCTGTCTCGTCAGCTAAACTCCCACACAACTCAAGCTGCAGCCGCGCTGCCAAAAGGCAAGAGCTGCTGCCTACCCGTCCGCCAAGGCATCTCCTGGGATGCAGTTAAACAGGATGGCGTGAAGAGGCAAAGAACCCGTCCGGGATACAGGGCATCTTTGAAGAGAACTGACTTCCAGGCAGACGTGGGAACACGTGTGCTTTATAAAACATGAACAAAATAAACGCTTTTCCCAGAACAAGAGCGACACGGTGCGTGAGGGAATCTCTTTTCTTGGCCCGACTTCTGCTGGTGAGAGAGAGAGAAGCTTTCGAGCTTACAGAGCTCTGATTCAGGACAAAGCCATTTCAGAATGGCAGATTCTCCACTAAAGCAGGGCCAGCCCCAGTCCATCATCCCAGAGAGCGGACAGCAAGTGCCTGCCATGCAAAAGCAACAATGAAATCAAGTCCTCTACCGCTCCCATAAATCTCAAGAGAAGCTAGAAAACCAGAATCTGTTCCCTGCATCTAGCACTTCTCATCCATACAGCTCAAAGCACTTTACACAGGATGCCAGTATCATCACCTCCATTGTAAATATGGAGAAACTGAGGCAGGGGGCTAGGGAGTGGCTTGCCCAAAGTCACACAGCACATTAGGGGCAGAGCAAGAAACTGAATCGAGGACTCTTGAAATCCGGCCCAGTGCTCCATCCACTAGACCCCACTGCATCCCATATCTTTAACAGGCCTATTGTTGGGGTATGCAAGCCCTGAACACACAGCTCAAGGGGGCAAGTCTGCGTTAAAGGGCCCTCACCCGTCCCCAACTTCCAAAACTCTTATTTCTCTGGTCCCCACTGTGCACTCCTGAAGTCCAAGCATGGTGGCCCGGAAAGGGGGAGACTCAGGGAAAATTTCTCTAATCCAGGCAAGGCTTAAGTGTCCCATTCCCTAATCAGCCGCTGCCTGCCCCCAGGTACTACAGTAAGAGGAACAAGGGCCCACGCACTGCAGGAATGACAGAAGGACACAGGTCTCGCCAAGGAGACGGTGGGGGAACCCTGCACCCCTGGGTGACACTACAGCAGCTCCTTGCTAACACAGGCGGCTGTTTATCCCAATGCTCCAACCCAGAATTAGGCATGCGCTGGCCACAAAGATTAATTTGCGACTCCTTCGCAGCTGACCCAGTGTCACCTGGTTCCCCCCTATGGCAATAGAGGCGCAAGTCTCCTCCACACACACGCACCCCACACAGCACTGAGGATCTGTTTCCCCCCCCCCCCCCCCCCCCCCGAGAAGCCCACCGTGCTGGGAGGAGAGAAGATGGGCCAGAAGCAAAACTACAGTCATGTGGATGGTTAGCTTCTCAGAGGAGCTTGACAACATTAAGAAGTGAAACCGCTCCATGGGTTATTTCAGGCCGGATACAGGTGGTTGGCAGCCGGGCACCAGCGCTGAGGCTGGAGAAAGTCACACTCCCACGGCCTTTTTAATGCAAGAGCCAACAGCCCCCAGCCCTGGCCAGGCAGCACACCCAGGGGCCGGGCACCCAGGGCGGGGGAGTTGGAGCTGACAGCCGGCCACGCTGCTGCGACTGACAGCAAAACACCCACGTTCATCTCAAGCCCTGCAGACTAGAAGGATCCCCAAGAAACCAGCTCTGCTGGGGTCTGCGAGGAGCAGCCCCCCCGGCTAGTTCTCCAACCACCTTCTCCAGACCCCCCCC
>NC_048304.1:125026893-125053180 GCF_013100865.1 Trachemys scripta elegans | reverse complement strand
CCGGGCCGCTGCCGCCCCCCCGGCCCCGGCGGGTTCCCCTGGCCCCGGCGGCTCGCCCGGCGCCCCACAGCGCCGCCATCTTGGTGCTCGGCTCCCAGCGCGGCCAGTGCCGGCGACTCACTCGCTCGAGGCCACGTGATGGACGGGGCGGCGCGCGCGGAACTACAGCTCCCAGCAGGCCGCGCGGCGCCGCCTCGGCCGGGGAGGGAGGGGCTGAGTCGCGGGGCATGCTGGGAGGCGGGTTCCGCGGGGCGTCATGGGAAGTGTAGTTCCCCGGCAGTGCAGCGCGATCGGTGTTCGGGACCGTTGTCTCCGGCGTCTGGACCTTGAGCAAGAAATTTGGACTTTGCCAAAAAATAATGGCCGGCCCCGCAGGGGAGGGCGGGGACATTTTGAGAGTGGGCAATGCGGGGGGCGGGGCTGACTTCGCGGCCATCTTTGTTGCGGGCAGCGCCGGCCAAAACCCAGCCCCCTGGCACCGCCCCCTTCCGGTCTGACGTCACTGGTGCACGGCGCCAATCAGCGCCACGTCATCCCCCGCCCCCCCCCCGCCAGCCGCTTTTCCCGCGGATAGAGCCCAGGCTCCGCCCACTGCCAGCTGCAGCTTCCCGCCACGTGGGCTGCGGGGCCCGGCCCGGCTGCAGCTCGCCCGGGGGCTGCAGGGACCGGGGCCCCGAGCAGCAGGGCCGCCTCCAGGCTCGTCCCACGGCTGGGCCAGGGCCGGGGCCGGGGCCGGGGTCTCCCCACAGCCCCGGCCCTGGCTGAGACCCGGCTGCACCAGGCCCCAGGACCATGTAGCCTAGTGCCGGGGTCTGCGGGGCCCTCGAGAGCCGTGTGACAAACGCCTTCCTCTGGCAGCGCTTCCCCCCGCTCTGCACAACACGGGCCCCATGGCCGCAGCCAGGGCAAGACGCTCTGTCTGCCGCAGCGCGGGGCGGCCAGCGCCAACCGCCGGCCTGAGCCATCCTCGCAGGAGAGGGCCCGTCTACCCCCCGAAGCTGGTGGTGCTGAGTTCTGTGGTGTTCGAGCCCTGCTCGGCCTGCGCCAGGCTGCCGCCTGGGTCTCGCACCCCTGCACAAGGCAAACTGCGGTATGGCCGGGGGAGTGTCAACATTGCTGTAAAGGGAAACCACCCGCTCACTGCCCAAGCAGCAACCAGCCTGTCCTCGTCTTTGCCCACTGATTTGATCAGGTCACTCTCCACCCACCTGCCTCTCTGGCCCTTTGTGAAGGTCACATCACATTCAACACCTCAAAACGCTGCCCCTGCCGACTGCCTTCATCTCACGCCGCTTCGCCCCTGCCCCACCCCTCTGCACCCCCAGTGCCCCACCCTCATGCACCCATTTGTCTTGGCAGCTTCTTACACAAACACCTTAGGGCCGTGCCTGAGGCAGGCCAGGCACTGGCAGAGAAGGGGGGAGCCCAGGACTGGAAAAGCAGGGGGATGCTGCAGGTTTTGGACTGAGGGACATTGGCAGAGTTTTGGCGGAGAAGGGAGTGGAGGACTGGGCTAACAGGGGGCTGCAGGTCGGGAGTGAGGGGCACCGGCAGAGGGGGGAAGCGGAGAGCCCAGGGCTGGGCTCGCAGGGGCTGCGGGTTGGGGTTGAGGGCCACTGGCTGAGGTGTGGGAAAGGGACCAGATTAGAATAGGAAGGGGATTCGGGGGTCAGGGTTGATGGCTGGGCATGGGCAGAACTGAAGCAAGGAAGCTGGACTGGCTCCTGGGTTAAACCTGCCAGCGTTGGGGTTTCTGGCTGTCCACCTCAAGCTTGGCCCTGGTGAGCCCCAGGCAGGTGTCGCAAAGGAAGTGGGGGGCCCGTGCTGAAGGGCTGGGGTCAGGCAGGGGCTTGTGTTGTACTTAAAGTACTGCACAGGATCTTTTCAGGGGGAATAAGACAAAACGCCACATTTATTAGTGATACATGTATTCACTAACATTGTATTATATTACACTTACACTCACACACACACACACAAACACACTCCGTCTTGTTGTTACCAATTAGTTGCTCCCCTTAACTTCACTGGCCAGGTGAGTTAGATGGGGGAGGGGGTGGAGCCGGGCTTCTGCCGATCCGGATCGATGCTCCCATGTTGACAAGACGAGACCCGGGGTCCTCTGCAAGACACCTCACTTTTATAGCAGCTTTCCTCTTATGCAAATCTATACCAGATTCAAACTCTGTGTCTGTGTCCATTGGTCCTTTGTGCTGCTTTCTTTTGAGTGTTGTCCCAATGCTGCAAAGAGGGTGTTTCCAAAAGAAGGTGCTTGCTTCTAACCCCCGAGGCCGACGGTATGTTTGCTTGTCTTTAATGAGCCCACTTGACACCTTTTATTGTCCTTGGGTCTGGGTCCCAGCCCCTCTCCAACAGTTGAGGCTGTCTGGAGGTGCTGCCTTCCATGCCTTGCTTATCCACACCTCATTCATTCAACAGGGCAATTGATTAAGAGTGTGGGGGGGGGGGAGCTCTTGTTCTACTGCTAGCAAAAAGAAATTTTTCTTCTATTTTATTCTATTCTTAGGGGCTATAATATTATACCAAGGGCAATGCAAAGTTTCTAAATGAGGCTTTGATACAAAGTCCCATGAAAACAGAGGTCACACGTGGGTAGACCCACCACAAGGTTATATGAAGAGGCACAATGTAAAGTCATATGAAAATTATTAGAGATTTATCTACACTTGTCCAGCCCTTCATTGCCGCCCTGCCTGCTTCCTCTGCGCAGTGGGGGAGCGAGACGAGCAGGGAGCCAGGTCCCAGCAGCCGAGATCGCCCACCCAACAGTGACCGGCCCGCAGGGAGCACAAGGCTGCACCCGCCTCAGTGCCCATGGCTTCCTCTATTGCTACATGGTGTGTATCCCCCTCCGAGTACCAGACACCCTCCAGGAGTATCGGGCACCCCCCAGCTCTGTCCTGGGTACCCCAGTCAGTACTGGGTGCCCTGACATCCACAAGTACCAGACACTCCCCACCCCCATGTCCTGCCCCCTCTGAGTACCAGCCCCGCTGAGTACCGAGCATCCCTGCCCCTCGGCCCCCTGAGTACTGGGCATCCCTTCCCCTCAGCCCCCTGAGTACTGGGCATCCCTGCCTGCTGGCCCCTTGAATACCAGGCATCCCTGCCCCCCTGAATACTGGGCAATCCTTCACGTCGGCCCCCCTGAATACCGGGCATCCCTGCCCCCTGGGGCCCCTGAGTACCAGACACTCCCCACCCCCATGTCCTGCCCCCTCTGAGTACCAGCCCCCCTGAGTACTGGGGATTCCTGCTCCTCAGCCCCCCAGAGTACTGGGCATCCCTGCCCGCTGGCCCCCTGAGTACCAGGCATCCCTGCCCACTGCCCTTCAGTTTATTTGTTTAATGATTTTCTTCTGGTTTTTGCATTTTTAAATACAACCTGATCAATTCCCAGGGAACGTCTAAAACCCGCCCCCCAAAGGAAGGGTCGGATCCATCCCGACCAGCTCCTGCGGGCTGGCGGGCGTGGCTGGCACGTCCCAGCATGCCAGGTTTGACATGTGAAGAGGAATCTAACCACCCCTGAACACAGCAGATGGGCAGCGTCAAGTCGCACAAGGGGGTGAAGGGCCCTGGGTCCAGGCCCCCGTCTCAGCTCGCCCGGGGCCTAGGACCTCCTGCATCAGAGGCAGGCACTGAACTTCTCCCAGACAGCGGACACTGCTGCACTGACCCGGCCGTGGGGAAGGCTTCGGCCTCACCCCGTTAGTGGTTGGCTCAAGTCCTGCGACAGGGGGTGTTTACGGCTGTTTGTAAGGGGGACGCTGGCTTATGCTCTTCCTGCCCCGGTGCCGTCCAGCTGTGGATCTCAAAGCACCGTTCGTGGTGTTGCGTGAGGTGTAAGGCATCGCCTTATCATTGCTCCCATTTCACAGGTGGGCAAAGTGAGGCACAGCGCAGGGCCAGTGTCACACAGCAAGTCCATGGCCAAGCTGAGAGTAGAACCCAGCCATCCTGTGTTAACTGCTCGGCCCTCCTTCCCCGGCACACAACTGAGCCTTTGAGTGGGGCAGCCGGAAGGGCTAGAGACAGGGCAGAGTCCTGAGTGTTGTCACCGCCCGAGGGGGCCGGGCCTCCTCCTGCCAGCTCTACAGCCCTCCGCCTTGGGGGGCATCCGTGGACAGAGCTCACCCGCCAGGGTGCCTGCCAGGCTGGGGGGACAGACCCTCCGTTGTGGCTCCCCAGTGCGGCCTGTAGGTGGCGCTTCTGCACTTTCACCCCTAAACCAGAGTGTGCAGCCTCCTCCCAGCCTGCCTGGGGTGATATGACACACACACACACACACCCCTCCTCCCAGCCTGCCGGGGGTGATATGACACACACACACACCCCTCCTCCCAGCCTGCCGGGGGCAGTGTGACACACACCCCTACTCCCAGCCTGCCGGGGGTGATATCACACACACACACACACACATGCCTCCTCCCAGCCTGCCGGGGGTGGTATTACACACACACACACACACACACACACACACACCCTCCTCCCAGCCTGCTGGGGGTGGTGTGACACACAAACACACAGACACACACACACACAGCCTCCTCCCAGCCTGCCGGGGGTGGTATCACACACACACACACACCCCTCCTCCCAGCCTGCCAGGGGTGATGTGAGACACACAAACACCCCCCCCCTCCTCTCAGCCTGCTGGGGGTGGTGTGACACACACACACAGACAAACACACACACCCCTCCTCCCAGCCTGCCGGGGGTGATGTGACACACACACACAGAGACACACACACACCCCTCCTCCCAGCCTGCTGGGGGTGGTATCACACACACACACACGTTCTCTTGCAGTTGTTCACAGCTGCCCTGGGGAGCTGGAGGGAAGCACCAGTTCAGGCGGGTGCCCCCCTCCGCCCCTTGCTGTGCTCTGGGCCAGCTGCTGCAGTCGGGGGGGACCCGACCTCTGCCCGAGGAAAGACCCTGCAAACCAGAGCATCGGCCCAGCCGGCAGCTCTCTGCCCTGTTCTAAGGGGATTTCTCAGGCAAGGACCACGCTAGAATCTCAGGGGCCATCAGTGCCCAGTGGCCTGGCGTAGGCCTGCCTTAGATGGGGCAGTTGGGGGTGCAGCTAACGTTCCCTGCCAGTTCCTTTGCCAGGAGGCTGAAGGCCCAGGAGAAAAACCCGGTCCCCTGCGGCCCAGGGTTTGCAGTGTCTGGGGGGCTGTCCGTGTGGCAGAAGGGCCCATGCAGGGCAGCCTGGATGTCAGGAGATCCCCTGGGGTGCTGTGGGGAGCCCTGGGAAAGGGGAGCTGGGGCCGCGTGTTCCTGTCTCTCCATGGCCGTGGCCATTTGAGCGAGAGGTGTGAGAGTTTGCGGAGACCACCGGTCTGGCAGCTTGGCCGAAGGCCTGGGTGCAGGCCCAGAGCCAGGACAGCGCGGGCAGGGGGCACGGCTCATGCCCAACGCCCACAGGCTGCGTGCCCCAGCCCTGCCTGGAGTTGCTGTCTGGGCGGAAGGTCAAAGGAAAAGCTGGGTGCCTTTCTGGGAGAGCAGTAAGGGGCCAGGAGGCATTACCTGTGCTGGCTCTTCCCGGGGTGCAGAGCCCCCCTTCTCTCCTGCCAACCTGAGCACACCCAGCCTGGTGGGTTTCCTGGCTGCTTCAAATGCCCCAGCTCCATCTGCCCGCAGCACCAGCACCCACCCATGTCTCGGGACCCATCTCCTTCTTCCCGCCTGTGTCTGGGCACCTGTGATGCAGTGCCTGCCCCACACTGGGCTCTAAGGGGTTGATAGAGCCCTAGGAAGGCTACGCAAGAGGGAGCCAATCAGAGAAGTGCTGAAGGGAGCAGCCAATCAGGGCCAGGCAGGCCCATATAAAAAAGGGAGGGCAGGGCAGAGGAGGGTACTTTTCTGCTGGGAGCCCAGGGAGGGAAGAAGGACGGACGGACTGACTGTGTCTTGGGAGGGCTGAGAGATCTGCCAGCACCCTGGCCAGAACAGTGCTGCTAGCAGGGACCGGGGGAGCGAGAGACAGCTCCTGGCTGGCTGCTGGGTTTGCAGGCGGAGGCCCTGAGGCAAGGGCAAAGAGGATGCTGGGGCCACGAGGAAGTGGCCAGACAATTTGCTGTAGTAGCCACTAATGGAAGTGTCTGAACAGCGGCCTGCATGTCCCCTGGATGGGGGAAGCACAGTGGGTGGCATGGCTGGAGGGCTGTGTTGCTCAAGAGGACACTGCAGTCCCTAGAGAGACATGTGGGTCCTAGAGCAGGAGTGATGGCACCACCTGAAGAGGGCGCACTAACATGCAGAACTAATTCCCAGGACAGCCAGCAGGAGGCACCACAGTGGTGAGTGAACCCCAGTTACAGCACCAAGAACTAAGATGTTTTATGCAAGATGGGTCATGTGAGGTATTACTGGAACGGTTATCATCTACTGAGCATGTTTTTCCAGTGCGTGTGCCTGTATCATTTCTGTATCTGAAGTTAGGAATATTGACCATGTACCAACTACAACTGTGTGTATTTTGGGGCATGTCCACCAGACAGTGGGCAATCAGCACCAATGGGCCATTAAGAAGAAGAATAAGGCTGGTAAGATACTAATCTCCCACCTTTCTGAGACGCTCCTGTGGTTGCTGTTTTGATACTACAGGGTCAGGTGATCACATCACTTGGTACTAGACCCCCCCCCCCCATCTTGGGCTTCCAGTGTTTTTTCCAGGGAGTGGGGGTCAGACTGGGAAACAAAAGATTCCCGCCTTACGTACATTCTATTTAAGGCTGGGGAGTAAATCAGTCAGGACTCTTCTCCATTGCCTCCCAGTCCAAGAAGGAAGATTGCTAAAAACCCCTGAAGGGAAAGGAACTAAGCTGAGGGAAAGGCCAGGGCTGAGTCCAGGCAGAGACAGGGTCTAGCCTGTAAAGAGAAAGAACTGGAACTCTAAGCTTCAGAAACTCTGCAACCCGCCCAAAACAACCTTTAGGATGAGAAATAAGTTTTGTAACTGGTTTCTTGAGTGTATTGAGCTTAGTTTGCATGTTTTGTTTTATTTGCTCAGTGATCTACTTTGGTTTGCTAGCCCTTATAATCACTTCAAATTTACCTTTTTGTAGTTAACAAACTTATATTTTATTTATTACAAAACCCAGTTTGTGCAATTCCTATCTGGGGTGGGGGGAAGCTGTGCATATCTCCTCCCACACTGAGGGAGGGGGCGAATGTTTATGAGCTTGTGCTGTATGGAAAGATCTGCACAGCGCAAGACATTATTATTTTGGGTTCATACCCCAAAAAAGGAGTGCCCGTGAGTGCTGGCCATTCCCCTCCCACGGAGCTGATTTCAGTCTGTCTGCAGCTGGGTGTGGCCTTACCTGTGTGCGCTGGAGAAGGCTTGAGAGCCTGGCACAGCAAGAGCAGGGTGAGGAAACCCAGGCTTAGTGGGACCCCAGCACATCAGGTGGTGCCTCAGGAGGGGGTTCAACCTGTCTGTGACATTCTATACCTTGGGGAGCGTGCTGTAACCCCCATATTCCTCATTTTCCTGTCATGGTGATCTTCCCTTACAAGGCATGCTTCATATGTATCCGGGGAAAGGTTCTGATCTGCTGAAAGTCATGTCTCTCTCCATAGATGTGTATCGTTCATGCATACGACGTTATGAGAATTGTGTTTGGTTGTCACTAAAACATGCTGTGAGCTGGGGAATCGGCCAGATATTCGCTCCCCAGAGGCAACAGCAAGGAAAGTAACTAATGCCCGGGGGGAGTCGAACAACCCATCAGCAGCCATTGTCCAGCAAGGGAGCTACAATGCGATGACTCCCCTGCATGAGGCCACCCCAGGGGAATTGTTCTCCTTGTTTGGAGAGACTCGGCAATGCCCCCAGACATGCCTGGACTTGTGCTCCCCAAGCACATGGACTGAGGGTATAAAACAGGCAGTGTGGACACATACTGGGCCCTGCTCCTGCCCCCACCTCTGCTGCAAGCGACCAGGACACTGAGAAGAAGACAAGACTCCGACACAGGAGACTGGCCCAAGTTCAGGGAACAAACCTGTGTACTAAGGACTGCAACATCCAGTGGGGTGAGAAACTGCTTCATCTACTTGCTGCCCAGTCTAATAGGGCTGAGAGTTTTGGCTGCCAGCTTATGTTGTATTTTCTTTTGGTACCACTCTGAGTTGTTGTGCTTTGACTCGTAATCACTTACAATCTAGCTATGTCGTTAATAAATCTGTTGGTTTATTCTACTGAAGTAGTGCGTCTGGTTTGAAGTGTGTCAGACTCCCCTTGGGCAGGAGTGGTGACAGGGTTTTTGGCACCCTAGGCGGGGGGTCCTTCTGCACTCCCGGTCGTCATTGTCAGTTCTGCGGCGGGGGGTCCTTCTGCACTCCCGGTCTTCGGGGCACTTCCGCGGCGGGTCCCGGAGCGAGTGAAGGACCCGCCGCAGAATTGCTGCCGAAGACCCAGAGCGCGGAAGGACCCCCCCACTGCCGAATTGCTGCACCCCCAAATCCTGGCACCCGGTTGCCTAAATGGAAGTGCCGGCCCTGCCCTTGGGAGAACAAGCCTGGCACATATCAATTTCTTTGTTACATTGATGAACTCTATAAGCTTGCAGCGTCCAGCGGGCACAACTGGACACTGCAAGATGGAGGTTCCTAGGGTTGTGTCTGGGACCGGAGATATTGGCTAGTGTCATTCGGTCGCACAATCCAAGGGCAGTTTACACGCCAGAGGCTGTGCGTGAACAGCCCAGGGGTGAGGGTTCTCACAGCAGAGCAGGGTAAGGCTGGCTCCCAGAGTCGAGGGTCGGAGTGACCGAGCAGATCACTGGTCTGGATAACACCAGGGGAACGTCACAGTGGCAGTCCCAGCTCTCTGCGGGCGGCTGGCCTAGGAGCCCCTGGGCAAGCTCACGGCAGAGGGTGGGAGGGCACTGGGGAAAGTCCTTGGGCCTGCAGAGGGGGAGCCGTACGCCGTCTGGGTGATCGGGTCTGAGCGTCGGGGAGGCCAGAGCGGAGGCGGGTCTGGGAGCACGGAGCCCCGCCTGCCAAGCACGGCGGAGCCAGCAGCTGGGCATGGCTTGGGCAGTTGCCATGTAACCAGAGCAGTGGCTGAAGCGTTTGCAGGGATAGAGTAGGGTTACCCTATTTCAACACTGGAAAAAGACCTTCCACGGGGGCCCTGGCCCTGCCCCAACTCTGCCCCGGCCCCACCCCGGACCCTCCCCAGCCCTGCCCCAACCCCACCCCTTCCCCAACGTCCCTGCCCCAACTCTGCCACTCCTCTGAGCACCCCGCATTCCCCCTCCTCCCTCCCGCTCTGATCTTGGTTGGGGGTTGCTAAGTGCTTCCCTGCTCCCCACTCATCTATTATTGGGAGTGGGCTACATCCACCCTGATTGAATTGGCCCTGTCAACACTGGTTCTCCACTTGTGAAGTAACTCCCTGCTCTCCATGTGTCAGTATATAATGCCTGCATCTGTAACTTTCACTCTATGCAGCCGAAGAAGTGAGGTTTTTACTCACGAAAGCTTATGCCCAAATAAATCTGTTAGTCTTTAAGGTGCCACCAGACTCCTTGTTGTTTTTGTAGATACAGACTAACACGGCTACCCCCTGATACTTGCTCCCCACTCGCCCCCCTTCCCCTGTGCCCCCCTGCGCCCCCTACCCCTGCAGCCTCTATGCCCCTGCCTGCCCTGCTCCTCCTCGCACTGCTCCCCACTCACCCTGCAGCCTCTGCACCCCCACCCATGCAGCCTCTGCACCCCCACCTGCCCTGCCCCTGCACCCCCTGCCCCTGCAGCCTCTGAGCCCCCCCTGCCTGCCCTGCTCCTCCTCACCCTGCAGCCTCTGCACCCCCCCGCCTGCCCTGCTCCCCCGGCAGCCTCTGCCTGGCGGGGGCTTCAGACGCTCAGCGGCGACCGGGGCGGCGCGGGTCCCTGCAGCCCTGGCCTCAGCCTCCTTCCTGCCACCGCCGAGCACGTTCCCTGGCCTGTTGTCCCCGCCGGAAACAGCTCCTGCGGCGCCGGGTTCTGAGCCGCGCGGGGCAACGGGGCCACAGGAAGGGTCCCCCAGTGGCAGGGGGGTCCCCGCCCGAGAGGGAAACACGAGCCGCCCCCCCCCCCCCGCCCGAGCTCGCTACAATGTAGCCGGGGCAGCTGGGCTGCACGGCGCTGCGGACCCGGCCGATCATGCTGGGGCCAGGCGGACCCTGGCTTATGCCTCCCTATTTCCCCAGACGGGGATTTGAGCACCAAAAAGCCGGACGTGTCCGGGGAAATCCGGATGTATGGTAACCCTAGGATAGAGCCTGTGACAAAGTGGGGGATTTTCTTGTGTTTTCCTTGGTTTTCCAATGGTTTGCATGCAGAGGGGGTGGGACTCAGTGTTACTGGTTTAACAAGGTGAGGGAAGAGGGAGTTTGTGGTTACAGAGGACCGGAGAGGGAACTTGGGATCCCAGCCGATGGCCTGGAGGAGGGACACCCCAGCAACCGGTGACCTGATGACCTGGCACCTGCCGGTTCTGGGCAGTGGGAGGACAACGGGCTGGGGAGAGAGGACCCCAGTGACCTGACCAGCCGGTTCCAGCCAGAGGAGGGCTGAGAAGAGAGGAGGCCCAGGTGACCCCGTTTACAACCCTGTTTCCCTGGAGAGAAGACAATGGGCAGAGGCGGGGTTTGGGGCCGGGGATCTCAGAGGCCCAGCTGGGAAGCAGGGGGGCTCCGGGCTGGAGAGGGGGGGGGCAGGCAGAGCCCACCTGGATGCAGGGAGACTGGGATGTGCTGGGCTGAGGGAGGCCAGGCCTGAGGCCCTGAGAGTTTCCTGTGCTGGGTTCAACTATCAATAAACCCTCCTGTGTTACGCTGGCTGAGAGTCACTCTGGTCTAGAGAACAGGGTTGCATCAACCCCTTCGGGGGTGGAGGCCCCAGGGGCCCAGAGCGAGGGGACTCCCCGAGGGGGCCCACGGCAGAGACAGATGTGCTAAAGCTCAGAGAGGTGCGGCTCCAGGAGGTGGAGGGGCCTGACCCCGAAGGAGAGTGGACCCCCGAGAAGGGCTGTCACACTGAAGAGGTTTCCCCTAGGGACCGAACGGGGCCAAGAGTGGGCGCGATCTGTCAGTCCGGGACAGAGCCCAGCCGGGGGGCTCTGGCCAAGCCTGCTATACCCAGACCAAGGCAGCTCCACCCCAGCAGTTGCCAGGCTGCGGCACAGGGGGCTGGTTTGAGGGCAAGACGTGGGGTCCTGGGACTCTCACTATGGCCAGCGAGGGCAGACAGAGCCCCCGTGAAGGAAGGGGGGGGGGTGTCCGTCCCAGCTCTGCTCTGGGCTGTAGTGAGATCACAGCGCCCACGGCTGAGTGCTGTGCCCCTGGGGGGGCAGCGGCAGAGCCACGGGAGGAGATGGCCTGTGCTGCCGGGGACCAGGCAGCTCGGAGTGGCCCACGGGCAGCGGTTACCAGCAGCAGGACACCTGGCAGTTGAGGGGTGTGCCAGGCTGGGCAGCACCTGGGGATGCTTGGCTTGGGCCCGGGCTCTCCGCCTCTCCAGTATCCCAGCAGCTATGGCCCTTGCGATTGTCTGCTCCCTCCTTTGCTGCATTCAGGCAAAAGCCTTCGCCCCTGTGTCTTCAGCCTGACGTGTCCCTCGTCCCCTCTCTCTGCCCTGGGGATATACCAGGTGTTCGCCCAGCGACGGGGGCTGTGGTGTGTCAGGTGCTGTGGGAGGAGAGGGGACACGAGCACAAGCCATAGTTATTGTCCCAGCTCTAGTCTCCAGGCCAACAACGATCCAGCATTGCTTTTCTTCCACATTGCTTGTTCCCAGTCGGGGTGAGCTAGCAGGATGGGGGTCTGGAGGGGCAGGTTAGGGGTTGCACGGGCACCCTGCAGGCAGTCCTTGCGTCAGGGCTGTTCCCCTGGAGTACTGTCCCCAAAGGCGGAGAAGGATCTCGTTCAAATCACGATTTGCAGCAGGGCAGTTTACTGGGCCAGTGCCCCCAGCTGGTGGAAAAGGGAACCACAAGTTCCAGGGGCGGTGGGGAGAGCTCCTTGTGCAGCGTGCGTCCCAAACCAGAGCGCTGCCTTTGCCTCTGTTCTCTTTTCCGGCGCCCATGGATCATCGCGCACTCCGCACAGAACGGGGCAGTCACGGCTCTGTGCCCGCGGGCGCCAGGGAGCCATGAACGCCTGGCAGCGCAGGGCAATTTCTGGGCCTTTGGAAAGAGCTCTGGGGCTTGAGGCGAGCGACTTCCCTCATCAAAACCTTGGTGTAGCTAGATGGTGAGGGGGCGAATGAACTGTGCCCCCGAGTGCTTCCTCTAGCGCTTTTCCCGTTCTGCGCCTGCAGCTACACAGAGCCTGGTTTGACGCCTCACCCATCTGAGCAGGGCAGCTGGCAGCAAGGACAC
Organism: Trachemys scripta elegans; assembly: GCF_013100865.1. Classification (NCBI taxonomy): domain Eukaryota; kingdom Metazoa; phylum Chordata; order Testudines; family Emydidae; genus Trachemys; species Trachemys scripta. The sequence continues at coordinate 125,040,777 of NC_048304.1, read as the reverse complement.
GGGGGGGCATGTTGGCCGACGGTTGTGGGATTTGATATTTCCAGGGATTCTCTGGCACGGTTGCCGTTTTAAGCAGGCTGAGAGGGACAGGTTAGATGCTGAGGGTGGCTACACATGGTGATGCCCTGGCAGGATGCAGGCAGCACCGGTTAAATCCCCCCCGTACTGTTGCATTGTGATATCACAGTGGTTCTCGACCATGCAGGGGTGTAATCAGGAAGGCCAAAGCACAACTGGAGTTGCAGCTAGCAGGGATGTGAAGGGTAACAAGAAGGGTTTCTACAGGTATGTTAGCAACAAGAAGGTCAGGGAAAGTGTGGGCCCCTTACTGAATGGGGGAGGCAGCCTAGTGACAGATGATGTGGAAAAAACTAAAGTACTCAATGCTTTTTTTGCCTCAGTCTTCACAGACAAGGTCAGCTCCCAGATGGCTGCACTGGGCAGCACAGTATGGGGAGGAGGTGAGCAGCCCTCGGTGGTGAAAGAACAAGTTAAGGACTATTTCGAAAAGCTGGACGTGCACAAGTCCATGGGGCTGGACGCGCTGCATCCGAGGGTGCTGAGGGAGTTGGCTGATGCGATTGCAGAGCCAGTGGCCATCATCTTTGAAAACTCATGGCGATCGGGGGAGGTCCCAGATGACTGGAAAAAGGCTAATGTAGTGCCCATCTTTAAAAAAAGGGAAGAAGGAGGATCCAGGGAACTACAGGCCAGTCAGCCTCACCTCGGTCCCTGGAAAAATCATGGAGCAGGTCCTCAAGGAATCAATTTTTAAGCACTAGGAGGAGAGGAAGGCGAACAGGAACAGTCAACATGGATTTACCAAGAGCAAGTCATGCCTGACCAATCTGATTGCCTTCTATGAGGAGATAACTGGCTCTGTGGATATGGGGAAAGTGGTGGATGTGATATATCTTGACTCTAGCAAAGCTTTTGATATGGTCTACCACAGTATTCTTGCCAGCAAGTTAAAGAAGGATGAATGGACTATAAGGTGGATAGAAAGCTGGCTAGATTGTCCGGCTCAACGGGTCGTGATCATCAGATCGATGTCTAGTTGGCAGCCGGTATCAAGCGGAGTGCCGCACGGGTCGGTCCTGGGGCCGATTTTTGTTCAACATCTTTAATAATGATCTGGAGGATGGGATGGATTGCACCCTCAGCAAGTTTGCGAATGACACTAAGCTGGGAGGAGTGGGAGATACGCTGAAGGGTAGGGATAGGGTCCAGAGGGACCTAGACAAGTTGGAGGATTGGGCCAAAAGAAATCTGATGAGGTTCAACAAGGACAAGTGCAGAGTTGTACACTTAGGACAGAAGAATCCCATGCACCGCTACAGGCCAGAGAGCGACTGGCAGGGATGGCAGGCTTGTATAATTTTTGGTCCTGCCCTCCCACCCCCCCCACACACACCTGCCTAAGGCTCTGGGAGGGAGTTTGGGTGCTGGGGGGTGGGCTCTGGGCTGGGGCAGGGGGTTGGCATGCAGGAGGGGCTGTGGGCTCTGGGAGGGAGTTAGGGTGCTGGGTGTGGGGGTTGGTGTGCAGGAGGGGCTGTGGGGGTGGGCTCTGGGAGGGAGTTTGGGTGCTGGGTGTGGGGGTTGGCGTGCAGGAGGGGCTGTGGGGGTGGGCTCTGGGAGGGAGTTAGGGTGCTGGGTGTGAGGGTTGGCGTGCAGGAGGGGCTGTGGGCTCTGGGAGGGAGTTAGGGTGCTGGGTGTGGGCTGGGGCAGGGGGTGAGGGGTGTGGCACTTACCTTGGGCGGCTCCCGAAAGCAACCCCCCCCCCCCTGGCAGCAGCTCCTAGGAGGGGATATCCGCTGCCTGCAGGCACCACCCCCGCTACTCCCATTGGCTGCAGTTCCAATGGCAGAGTCGGTGCTTGGAGCGGGGGGCAGCGCGCGGAGACCTCCCCCCCCCCCCCGCCCAGGGGCCGCAGGGACGTGCTGCTGATGGTGGCAGTAGGGGCCCCCAGGACCTTTTAAATTGCCCAGGGGCAGCAGGCAGGGCTGGGAGAGAGACCCAGCCCCGAACATTGGTGGGGCCGGGCCCTGAATATTCCTGGAGCCAGGGCACCACAGGCCCATATAACTCACCACCCCTGCCAACTGGCTAAGCAGCAGTTCTGCAGAAAAGGACCTGGGGATTGCAGTGGACGAGAAGCTGGATATGAGTCAGCAGTGTGCCCTTGTTGCCAAGAAGGCTAACGGCATTTTGGCAATGGTCCTGCTAACGCAGCCCAGCAGATCGAGGGAAGTGATCATTCCCCTCTATTCGGCACTGGTGAGGCCACACCTAGAGTATTGCATCCAGTTTTGGGGCCCCCAGTACAGAAGGGATATGGACAAATTGGAGAGAGTCCAGCGGAGGGCAATGAAAATGATTAGGGGCCTGGAGCACATGACTTATGAGGAGAGGCTGAGGGAACTGGGATTGTTTAGTCTGCAGAAGAGAAGAGTGAGGGGGGATTTGATAGCAGCCTTCAACTACCTGAAAGGGGGTTCCAAAGAGGATGGATCTAGACTGTTCTCAGTGGTGGCAGATGACAGAACAAGGAGCAATGGTCTCAAGTTGCCGTGTGGGAGGTCTAGGTTGGATATTAGGAAAAAACTATTTCATGAGGAGGGTGGTGAAGCACTGGAACGGGTTACCTAGGGAGGTGGTGGAATCTCCATCCTTAGAGGTTTTGAAGGCCTGGCTTCCCTGGCTGGGAAGATTTAGTTGGGGTTGGTCTATGAAGGGTCTGGGGCCCCATCAGGGGCTGTAAGCAGGTTTCAGGGGGTCTGCCAATTAGGGCCAGCATTAGACTCACTGGGGCTCTCGTCAGAAAGTTGAAGTCCCGCTGCATGGGGCTGAAGCTGTTGACCTGAATGTGATGGGTTAGTTGTTACGGCTCACCGCTGATCGCATCCGACCAGAAGATTGATAGGTTCTTGTCCAATTCAGACGACAGGGGCCGAGAACTCAGAGCTCTGTAGCGGGAGAGGACTCGCGGGGTACTCGGCAAAACCACTTACACTGAGGATAATACCAAATTGATAAAAACTTTATTGAGATTAACAAAAGAATAATAAATGCTATGAAACTTATGACTGCAAAACAGTAAAAGAATTCCAAAACTCCCGGTGGTAACGTTCCTATTATGAGTACCTTAACCCACCATACTCACACCCTTCCTTGAGGACCTGGTCAAGGAGGTGAAGGACCAGCCTTACTCCTGGCATGCGCGATAACACGATGGTGCTGGCTTCCCCAGTGGTTCGGGATGTTGAGTAGTTCTACTACACTGCACAGACTGAGCTGACAGTGTGATGGAAGATAGAATGATAGTCTATAGACTAGCGGGGAACAAAGAAAAGAAAAAGCTCCCTAAGATATCCGTACATGGTGCGTTATAGGATCCTGACGCTATGTAATTCAGCCCCAACCTACTATCCCCAAATCTTATTTCCGTACCCTAAGACGTTTATGAGGGCCCTTCTCCTACAGGCTAGTGGATCATGACACTTACTCCCTCCATATTAATAAGGATGATCTCACTCCAAAAACTGCCAACCTAGGCTCTCTTGCCAACTTCCAGGTTTGTGGTGTGCCCTGCGGTTACCAATGCCGGATAAACCTGTTCAGTGTTGGGTGTAGTTCCTCCCTTCAGTTCCCCAAAATTCAGGGACCATTTCTATCTGTCCCAAAGGTTGCCAGCTTTTATGCTGACTTACTCTTAACTGCTCATACGTGTAGCTATTGAGCGGATCTTACCGGATACAGGCCGGTTGGCTTCTTGCATTTCAGCTAAACTTATTCTATGTATAATGATTAGGAAACACATATCATACGCCTCAACACATCCTAATTTCATAGGAATTAATACTGACAAAATATAAGAATCAGATATGAAATGGATGAATTCGGAAAGAGAAACACATGACTTGATACGGTTGGCTGGATTAGTGGGATAGAACAGCTAGCCAAGTAACTCTATGGGCTACAAAGCCCAGGCCCTGACCCCGCCCCTGAGCTGAAGCTGAAGCCTGAGCAATGTAGCTTCGAGGGGGGACGCTGTGGCATGGGGGCCCCCGGCAACTGCCCTGCTTGCTATCCCCTAACGCCGGCCCTGGCTTTTATATACAGAAAACCAGTTGTGGCATGGACGGGCCATGGAGTTTTTCTAGCATGTTGGGGGGGCCTCCGAAAGAAAAAGGTTGAGAACCCCTGTGATATCACACAATACTGACCAGAAGAGCTGCCCGCCCAGTGCTGGCTGGCTGGGTCTTGGTCTCCTGGGTCCCTGGCATTGTCTCTGCCTGGGCGCGCAGTGGGGTAACGGGATCCTGGTGGGTGGGTGGTCAGCTGGGAGACTGTCTTTAATTAGGGTCTACCGTCCTTCCCTCTTCTTGGGGCACCCGGCTTCAGGTCCATGCAGGCTCCGGGTCGGGGCAGCCTGCGGCAGTCTCCCAGGTGTAGCCGTCTTCCTCCTGCTCCCCACCCCTTCCCACAGCTGGCCCTCCAGGAACCGGTTAGCACAGGATGAGCTGGGAATGGCTCTCCCCTTTCCGAGAGCGAGGCGGGGCCCTTCCCAGCCCCATAGCAGTGGGGACTGGCAGGACTGCAGGCAGCAAGGTGGGCGTGACAAGCTGGCCCGGAGACAGGCAGGGGTCGGGGAGGGAGCCGGCCCTGTTAGGGGATGAGGCTCGGCCTCCCCAGAGGATGGGTTTTGGGGCCAGGCTCAGGTGGTGCCCATAGGATGCGCGAGCCTTGGAGACCACTTGGGCCTTCCTGCCTCGTGGGGCTGCTCCCTCAGACGCAGCCGGGCACCCAGGGCCAGAGGGGAGGTGGGACGGGGGGGAGAATTGGGGGGGGGGGGAGGTCTGTCCCAGGAGGAGCCTGCGAGTGCTCACCTGACGGCTCCAGCTCTTCTCCCGCTTTGCGCTTCCCACCAGGCACCTTGGTGGCAAACAAAAGCTCTGCAGCCACAATTCAGGGTGAGGGGCTGGGTGTGTGTGTGTGTCAGGACCAGGGGGCCTTGGCTGATGGGATTTAACAGGAGCAGGGGTCTGACCCCCACCTCCTGGCCAAATTCCGCTCCTCCTCACCCCCTGCCGCATCAATCTGATACAATGCCCACTCCCCTTCCTGCACTACGCTGGCATGCCGTGCTGCAGCCACGCCCCACCCCAGAGGTGGCTGCATTACAGTGGCAGGTGACAGACACAGCAATGAGTGTCTAACTGAAACCACAGGTCGAGTTTCGGGAGGCTATGGCCAACCGCCCATGCTGAGATTTGGGGCTTCTGCTGCCAAGCAGCTGACGGGGAGGCTAAAGCCGAGGTTCTAGGCCTGATTGAGGGGCTCTGCTGCACTGGTGGGGGTCCCATTAGCCCCTGCTGGTCCAGGCAACAGAGACACCCATGGGCAGCCTCTCTCCTCCTGCAGCGAGGGGAAGAACACATCTGCTTTACTCAGCTGAGTCGACCTTGCTCCCTCACCCTCCCTGGCCCTGCAGGGCGGGGCCGCGGGGGCAGAGATTGCAAGGGCAGAAGGGCCGGCTGTGATCATGCTGCACCACGCAGCGCAGGCCAGAGACCTGCCCCGCGTTCCCCTTTGAAAACGCAGCCAGTCTCGAGGGAAAAGTTGTCCGTGATGGAGGATCCACCATGGCCCCTGGGGACTTGCTCCGATGGCTAATTACTCTCACCCTTAGAATATCCGCCTTCATTTCCTGTCTCGCTTCAGCTCCCAACTGTTGGATGGAGCTGGCTCGTTGCTAGACTGCAGAGCCGTAGGTCCTTCCAGACTGAGCGTCCCCCGTAGCCTCCCAGAGAGACGTTTAATAGATGGAGCAGTTTGCCAATCCGTTCATCATTCTCACGGCTCTTCCCTGACCCCTCTCCCGTGTGGGCAGCAGCAAAGGGCACAGGATCCCAGGAGGGGACTGCAGTCCTAGGCCTCAGTGCACGGGGGTCCCTGGCAGGCCCCGGATGGCCAGGAGGCACCTGTGCTGCCCCCCAGGGAGCCCCCCTGCATGGCTGGAGCTGGGTCTCTGCCCTGGAGTGGCGGAGGCAGCAGACTCCTGGCTCAGTGGGGCCCTATGGCAGGGGCTGGGAAGGCTGCGGAGGGGGCGTGCTCTGCCTATGGGGACCCAGTGGCAGGCAACAAGCCGTGGCCAGGGGGCCAGGAGCAGCTGGCCCAGCTCCTGGAGGCCCTGAGCACCCCGTGGTCCCGGCAGCCCCTCACTGGGCAGCCTGGACTACACAGCTCCTTGGGCCAGGCCTGTATGTGCCTCCTCTGGGCTGCCTGGGTTCCACCTGGCCGGTATTTGACCAGCCTGGCCAGTGATTTATCAATTTGCCAGAAAAATCATTCAATCGGCCAGGTTTTTTACGTGGGTCGAAGGATTTGCCTTGTTCTCCCAGTGCACGGGGCTGGCTCGTGGTAAAAGTTTCTGTGTCCAGCCGAAGCTGTTGCTTCCGCAGTGCGAGGCAGAACCGATCCAAACGGGTGAAAGTGCAGCAGCGGCCTGCCCCCCGCCACGCGTGTGCGAGAGAGGGGCTGAGTCACGCGCGTGTGAGGAGACGTGCAGCGTTGTCTATCTGTGCTCTCGCTGGATACTGTAAGTGGCTGTTTTTGGCCGGGGGGGCGGTGGTTTCTGAGTTGCCTTGTGGTTGGGGTGGCAGTGGGTTTGCCTTGTGGCGGTTCTTAGTGCTGGGGGACTGGGCTGGGGAAGCTGCATAGTCCACCCCAGGGAGGTGGGGGGCAGGGGGAGGACTCCCTGAGCAATGCCCCAGTCTCACTCCCCACCCCCCATAGTGTCAGTGGGGTGATACTGGGGTGGGCATCCCAGAGAGCAGGAGCTCCCTGTAAGCTGCCATGTGCCCCCCAATACACCCCCCCCAATTGTGCCCTGCTAATGCCCCCCCTCCACAACACCTCTTCCCTGCTGCTCCAGAGCCCCCGGGCTGAACTCTGCCAGGGCGGGGCTGTGCCCCCAGCCTGCCCTCGCAGCAGTGGGGGGAACAGGCAGCTATAGGGCATGGGGCAAGGGGTGCTCATGGCCTAGGGGCGGCCGTGGGGGTGGGCTGGAAGACCCATGCCTGTGAGATGGGGGCAGCACAGAGCCAGTGACAGCCACGGCCTTTGTCTTGTGGACCCCCAAGCTGGCACAGACTGGCCTTGCCCACGAGGGGGCCCCAGACGTCTTGGTGCTGAGCCAGCAGGGCCCCGATTCCTGAGTCGAGCTGTTCCCCAAGTGCCCGTGGCCCCAAGACAGGAGCCCCGCTCCCAGCAGGGGGAGGAAGAAGCTGCTGCCCACTGAGTGCCCCACAAAGCCCGGGCCCCTCTGGTGCGTCCTAGCAATAGCCTCGTCTGGGCCTGATCCTGCCTGGGGCCTTCTCTGGGGAACTGGGAGGGGAGGGGGCCCAGCAAGTCCTGCCCTTGGGCTCATCCCTCTCAGGGACCCACCCTTTGCCTTGCTGTGCTCCGGGCACCAGGCGCTGCGGCAGGGTAGGCCTGGCACCAGCTCCTGCCCCCTCTGTGCATGACCCCCCCCACCAGTGTGCACCCCCCCTTGCATACCCCCTGCCTCGCTGGTGCCCCCCCACCTCCTCCGTGCATGCCCACCCCCCCCGCCGGCGTACCCCCCGTGCATACCCATCCCCCCGCCGGCACGCCCCCCACCCCCTCCGTGCATGCCTGCCCCCTTGCCGGCGTGCCCCCCCATGCATGCCCCCACTTCACCGGCACGCATACACCCACCCCCTCGCCGGCACGCACACACAGCCACCCCTTTGCACGCTGACAGCTAGACACCTGCGCTTTCCCTGTGACACACTTGAGGGCCACTGGGGCTGCAGGGGTGGAAAGTGAGGGCTGGGGTGAAGGGAAGGGTTTAGATCCAAGGTGGCTCCTTGCTGTCTGGCAGGGGGAGGGGCGGGGTGCCAGGGGCATTTCATACTAGAGACCTGCAACGGCACTTGGGCCCTTCTTGCTCCATGGGGCCTCCACGGGCTCAACTGCCCATTAGGGTGGTGGGGTTAGGGCAGGGGGGTCAAACTGCGGCCCGGGGGCCACATCCGGCCCTTCAGACGCTTTAATCCGGCCCTCGAGCTCTCGCCGGGGAGCGCGGTCCGTGGCTTGCCCTGCTCCGCATGTACCGTGGCTCCGCGTGGCTCCCGGAAGCAGCGGCATGTCCTCCCTCCGGCTCCTACGCGTAGGGGCAGCCAGAGGGCTCCACACACTGCCCCTGCCCCTGCCCCAAGTGCTGCCCCACAGCTCCCACTGTCTGGGAACCAGGAGCATTCATGGCCCGCCATACAATTTCCATACCCAGATGTGGCCCTCGGGTCAAAAAGTTTGCCCACCCCTGGGTTAGGGTCTGCTCCAGTCCCCCAGCAAGGGAGCCCACTGGAATGAAAGGGCAAAAGGCTAACAGCTGAGACAAGGAAAGGTCATGCACAATTCACTGTTAGCCTGCGGAACTCACTGCCACAAGGAACCACGGAGGCCAAAAGCTCATCAGGTTCCCCCAGTCGTTTCCTGTGGCCAATGAGTGGGTGTCCCAAGTGACATCACAGGGGATGTGGAAGGGCCACAAACCCTCCTGCCCCAGGGCAGAAGCCAGCCCCTGACTGCCACAGCCAGGGAGAAACTCTCCCCAGGGGCCAGATATTCTATAAGTGCCCATCGGGGGGCATCTTACACCTTCCCCTGGGGTCAGCCTTGATGCTGGGCTTGGCAGCCCCAGAACAGAGGCAGGGTCCCCCCTCCCTGCCCCCTGGGCACCAGCCCCAGCTGCCTATCCTGGGGCAGGCTCCGCCTGTCATTAGGGGCAGGGGGGAGGGTGTAGCTCAAACTCCCCTCCCCTCATGACGCCTGTGCATCTGGGCCAGGAGAGGGCTGGCCTGGTGCCAAGCAGAGGAAGTGACCCAGAAGTGGCAGGGAGGGGGATGCCGGGAACCAGCCCTGTGGGGGCCCCAGCTCCCGCCCGTGCCCCTCCATGCGTGTCTCCGGCAGCAGCTGGGCCCAGGGCTACGGCCCCGGGGCCTGGCAGGCAGCACTGGGTACAGGACCCAGGGACCCTGGCCTGTTCTAGTGGGGGCAGCTGCAGAGGGCGAGCGCGGACCCCTAGCCCTGCTCCAGTGGGGACGGGGGTGGGAGCAGCTGCCCTGGGTGCTCCCCTTGGCTGGGCTGGGTAGCAGGGCACAGCTGGCCCACTTGAGCGGGGAGGGGGGCTGCAGTGCTCAGGGATCCTTCAGGGAGACACTGAGGCAGCACCAGGCTGGATGCTGGGAAGAGCCACACGCCCGGGACGGTCTCTCCAGCGGCCTCCTTCCCCACTACGGCCTGTCCCTCTGTGTGTCTGTCCCTCTCCCTGGCCCCTCCGTCTGTCTGCCCAGGGAGACGAACCTAGGGCTTCAGTGGGGCGCCTTGCCCTGCTCCCACTGGGCCCTACTGTGGGGAGAAGCAAACCCAAAGCTGGTTCCCAGGGGGCATGATCCCTGCAAGGGGCTGGGGGTCTAGGGGCCAGGATGGGACCCAGGGGCAGTCCCCTTGCAGAAGAGCCAGAGCTGGATCTCCGAGCTCACCGGGATAATGGACCCCGGGGACAACACACCCCTCCCAGGGAGAAAGGAGACGGGTCCCTGGGGCTCTCCAATTCTGCTTCTTCCCCTCCCCTGGGGCACTGTATTCCGGCTCCATTGCGGGCACAGGGACCCAGGCGGGGCTCATCCCCCCCAGCACTGCGCGGGGCACAGGGACCCAGGCGGGGCTCATCCCCCCCAGCACCGCGCGGGGCACAGGGACCCAGGCAGGACTCGTCCCCCCCGGGCACCGCGCGGGGCACAGGGACCCAGGCGGGGCTCGTCCCCCCCGGGCACTGCATGGGGCACAGGGACCCAGGCGGGGCTCATCCCCCGCGGGCACCGGGATCCAGGCTGTGCTCACTGCCCTGAACCCCCGGGCACTGCGCAGGTGGGGCTCAGTGGCTCCTTGCTGGTCTGAACTGGCATTTCGGAGGCACATGGTGTGACGAAGTGGGGGGCTTTCTTGTTTTCTGTGGAGTTTCAAAGGTTTGCATGCGGAGGGGGTGGGACTCAGTTTCCCTGGGTGTTACCGGTTTAACGAGGTGAGGGGAGAGGGAGTTTGTTTTGCAGAGGACCAGAGAGAGAACGTGGGGACCCAGCCGATGGCCGGGAGGATGGATACCCCAGCGACCGGTGACCTGGCGACCTGGTGACCCGGAGGCCCAGCTGAGGAGACACAGCCGGTTCTGGCCAGTGGGTGGACAATGGGCTGCAGAGTGAGAACCCAGTGACCAAACCAGCCGGTTCCAGCCAGAGGACAGAAGCGAGGAGAGGAGGCTCCGATTTACAACCCTGTTTACCTGGAGAGAAGACAATGGACAGAGGGGGGGCCTGGGGTATCAGATGCCCAGCTGGGATCAAGGGGGCTGGGGCTGGAGAGGGGGAGCAGGCAGAGCCCGCCTGGATGCAGGGAGACTGGGATGTGCTGGGCTGAGGGAGGCCAGGCCTGAGGCCCTGAGAGTTTCCTGTGCTGGGTTCAGTCGCTCAATAAACCTCCTGTGTTACGCTGGCTGAGAGTCGCTCCGGTCTAGAGGACAGGGCGGGGGGGGGGGGGGGGTTTTTCTCTCGGGGGGGGGGGGCCCCGGGGGGCCCAGAGCGAGTGGACCCCCGAGAAGGGCTGTCTCACTGAAAGGGGCACCCCCACGGACCGCACGGGGCCAAGAGCGGGCACGATCTGTGAGTCCGTGACACATGGGCACCTCTGGCCATGGCAACGCAGTGGGCGCCGAGGGGCTGCACAGGCAGCCATGACCAGTGATTGCCTGTGAACTAGAAACAGGCATCCGGGCCCCAGCCCAGCCCCCCTCTACTGCCCTGAACCCCCTCACAGCCTCTTCCTCCCTGATCCCACGGTACACCTTCCCTTCCCCTCCCTGCCCCCCACCCCCTCTTCCTCCCTGATCCCACGGTACACCTTCCCTTCCCCTCCCTGCCCTCCACCCCCTCTTCCTCCCTGATCCCACGGTACACCTTCCCTTCCCTGCCCCCCACCCCCTCTTCCTCCCTGATCCCACGGTACACCTTCCCTTCCCCTCCCTGCCCCCCACCCCCTCTTCCTCCTAGACCTCCCACCTCCTTCCCCACCCCCACCTCCCTAGCCCTCCCCAACACGTTTCCCGACCCCACTGTATCACCAGACCCCCTCTAAGTCCCCGCCCGGCTCATGTTACACCAGGCAGCCCATGGGGCCCCACTGCTCCGTTCGGGTCCAGCCCCTGTGTGCTGCTCTGTTAGTTCCAGGCCCAGGCCAGAGGGGTCAGCCAGTCTGACCCCCACGGGAAGGGGCTGCTGCACCCGGGCAATGCGGGGTGTCCTCACTCCTGTGCTGTGCTAGGGACAGCAAGGATGGGGTGCGCACACACATGTGCTCACACACATACATGGTCACACATGCATGTTCGTGCACACACATGCACCTGCACACACACACATGCATACATGGTCACACATGGGTGTACACACGCACACATACCTGCATACACATGCATGTGCATACATGGCCACACATGTACATACATGCGCACACACATGGGCCTATGCACACACCCAGATGCAGTCGCACACACATGCACTCTGGCCCTGCCATCGCCCACCCCTCAGACACGGGCACACACACCTACCTGCACACACATGCACATAGTGCACATACACACACACACGCATAGGTGGCCACACATGCCCGTATACGTACACACACACCATGCACACACACATCCACGTATGCACACAAAGATGTACACACACCTACACAGTCACACACGCAGGTATATGCACACACACGGCTCCATGCGCACACCCAGACGCGGACGCACACTGGCCCTGCCTCCCCCACACGTTTGTGCACACGCGCGCGCACACACACACACACACACACGTTTGTGCACACGCGAGCCACGCATGCACACAGCGCGCCCCCACGCACCTCCACACGCATGCCCGGCCGCACACGCACGTACACACGCGCACCCCCCCGGGTCCGTGCGCACCCCAGACGCAGCCGCACACGCACGCACGCTGGCCCTGCCCCCGCCGCGCACACGCACACGCACACGCACACGCACACTCTCACACACACACCCGCGCACGCGCGCGCGCAGCAGCACAATCACCATGTCAGAGATTTCGGCTCCGGCCCGGTTTTTTCCGCGCTGCGTCACGCGCCCGTGACTCCCCCCGGGGCGGCCAGCGCGTGGGAGCAGCGCCGCGGGGAGCCCCTGCGCCGGGGGGCCCCGCTCGGGGGGGCCGGCTCGTGTCCCGCTCGCCGAGGGCAGCCCATGCCCGGAGCCCGCCGCGGGGGCACCTCCGAGCTCGCCGGGGCCCGGCCGGGCATGTGAAGATGTCAGTGGGGTGCGCCTGCCCTGGTGAGTGGCTCCGGCCTGTCCCCTTCGCGCGTGGGGGGGGGGGAAGGGGCAGAGCCCGGCGCGGGGCACCCACGCGAGACGCGGGGCTGGGGTGCGCGCAGGAAACTCTCCGTGGGGCCCGGCGGGTACGAGCCTGGGGGTTGCAGCGCCTTTCGCGGGGGGGCGGCAAGCGGCGGGCCCCAGGGGAGCTGGCATGCGGGGCGCGGGGGGGGGTCCGTGTCGGGCTGGTGGAGCACAAGGGGCGGCGTTCCCAGCACAGGGGAGACGGACCCACAGAGTCTGGCTGCGTCTAGTGGGCGGTGGTGCCCCTTGGCCCGGCTGGGGGGGCTCGGGGCACCGTGCCGGGGGTGCAGTGGTGCCCTTGGCCCGTCTGGGGGGGCTCGGGGCATTGTGACGGGGGTGCAGTGGTGCCCCTTGGCCCGGCTGGGGGGCTCGGGGCACCGTGCCGGGGGTGCAGTGGTGCCCTTGGCCCGTCTGGGGGGGCTCGGGGCATTGTGACGGGGGTGCAGTGGTGCCCCTTGGCCCGGCTGGGGGGCTCGGGGCACCGTGTCGGGGGTGCAGTGGTGCCCCTTGGCCTGGCTGGGGGGCCTCAGGGCACTGTGGAGGATGTGCCAGACTGGCACTGGTGGTGGAGCCGTGGGCACCCGCCAGCTCTAACTCAGAGAGGAAATGGTTGTAACCACCTGGCTGTTGAGGGGCACAAGCTGGGTGCAGGTGGCACCTGGGGGGAGTGGGTGGGGAGAAGTGTGATGAGATGGCAAGGCCTCAGCTTTGTCCCAGCCAGGCTCTTGGCCCCCTTTCCCAGCCTCGGGCCCTTGCCCTGCAGGGAGGCTGCCCCGAAATGGCCCGTGGGGAGCGTCTCTGGGCTCCGAGGGGCCTTTCAGCCTTGCCAAGCAGTGGGGGCGCCTGGGGCGATAGTGGGACTCCTGGAACAGTGCAGCAGGTGCCCCATGCTGGGAGAAGAGGCAGGCCTCAATGCTCCTCCGGCCCTGTGCATGGGTGCTGCGAGCTGGCTGGGGTAAAGGCGGAGGGTTGGGGCGGATGTGGAGTCGCTGGGGACGTGGGCAGTGCTGGTTCAGGAGTGTGGGGGCAGCGGGGAAGGGGTGAGATGTTGCTCATTCCCTCCCATTTCCTCACTCCCTTCCTCTGCCCCATCTGCCCAAAGCCATTTGGGGACCTGCAGGGCACTGCAGACTGCGGGGAGAGTGTACTGATGGGTTAGGGCTGTCGTGGGGTCTGGCTGGCAGGGCCGGCGGGCAGTGGGGAGGGTGCGGGGTCTGGCTGGCAGTGGCGGGTGCCGGATCGGGCTAGCAGGGCCGGCGGGCAGTGGGGGGTGCGGGGTCTGGCTGGCAGTGGCGGGTGCCGGATCAGGCTGGCAGGGCCGGCGGGCAGTGGGGAGTGTGCGGGGTCTGGCTGGCAGTGGCGGGTGCCGGATCAGGCTGGCAGGGCAG
>NC_048304.1:125019105-125026866 GCF_013100865.1 Trachemys scripta elegans | reverse complement strand
GGGCGGGTGGGGGGGGGGGGGGGGGGGGGGCGGGGGGGGGGGGGGGGGGGGGGGGGGGGGGGGGGGGGGGGGGGGGGGGGGGGGGGGGGGGGGGGGGGGGGGGGGGGTCTGGCTGGCAGGGCCGACGGGCAGTAGGGGATGTGGGGTGCAGGGTGAGGCCCTTCCTCACGTGGGGCGTTAGCTGACGCTCCCTGAGCCTGGTCTGAAAGCTCTTGTCTTTGATGTGCCTGGACCCTATCTGTGAGCAGCCGTTGGCAGGGCCTGGCCCGGGGGCTGGGTATGGGCTGAGCCCTCCCAGTGCTGCCCTTCCCCTGACCGGGAAGGGTTTGGCTGGGGCTGATGCTATCATCTGTGGGTCCTGTGCAGACTTGGGGGCGTGGCTCAGGGGCCCAGGCACTAGCCTGGGACCAGGCGACCTGGATTCAAGTCCCTGCTCTGCCACAGACTCCTTGTGTGACCTTGGGTGAGTCACTCAGCTCTGTGCCTCAGTTTCTCTGCCTGTCCAGCGGCTGCCTCGTGGGGCAGGTACAAGGAGAGTGTTACGTGTGGCCGTGCGGTTGCCCAGGCGCGATGTGGCTCCAGCCACCCCCACGTAGGGCTGTGCTGTGCGTGGGGTGAGGAGGTGTGCTGGGGGGGGTCGAGAGCCCGAGCACAGGGGCCTGCCTGCCCCCTGCCATGGGGCCAGCCCCCCAGCAGGGCACAGTGCAGGCTGTGCAGCCCCTGGGCCCAGCCCCCCATCCAGCTCCCCCTCTGTTCGGGGCAGGGGGCCCCGTGGTGCCTGCCCAGCTGCCCCTCCCCCGCGCTGGTTCAGGCGGCCCCTTCCCCCACCCGCCTCCCCCAGCTCCCGTGGAAGCTGCCAGAGTGCTGCTTCCTCGAGCAGAAAGTCACGTGAGCCTCCCTGCCAGCCCGGCCAGCCTTTAAAGGGCCAGCCCCAGCAGGTGCCCTGCAGCCCCCCAGGCCGGGCACTGCCCCACACGGCGCACAGGGCCTGCACCCCTTCTGCCCGTGCTGCCGGGGGGCCCCTTGGACCTGAGGCGGTCCCGCTGCAGCCTGGGGTGTGGCACCGGCCCCCCACCCAGCTGTGCCAGGAGGTTGTGTCGGGGGGCAGTGCCCGCTGCAGGGCACAGCAGGGGTGACAGGCGGGAGTTGGGGGGCACACCCTGATGCGGTGCAGAGCCCTGTGGGGTCACTGAGTCCGGCCCATCCCCCCACCCCTTGCGAGGGCCTTGGTAATTGTTTCCTAGGGCTCCCAGAGCACCAGCCAGTGCTGTCCTCCCCACACGTCTCCCCCCCGACCGGGGTGTGTGTGTGTTATTGCCCAGGGGAAACAGCCGGGAGTGGATACACATGCATGTGTGTGTGTGTGCGTTATCCATCCCCGCCTCCCTCCTCAAGCAGGGCTCGAAATGCAGCGAGAGATTTCCCCGCCAGCTGCCTCCCCGGCCCCCCGCCCTGCCTGGGCTGTTTATGGGAATATAGAACAAGCAACCTCTGCCTCTGGCCGCCTGCCAGCCAGAAACATTTAATGAGCCGCTGGGCCCAGGCTGCGCGCTGGGGCTGCGTTAACTTGGAGGAGTTTCCTGCTTGGGATTGGCCATGGGGGGGGGGGGTGTGGTCCCCCCCCCCCCCCCCCCGAGGAACCTCTCACCCCATGGATGGAGTGGGGTCCATGCCCACCCCTCTCCCTCTGCTCTGTTAGGGGCGAAAAAGCAACTGGGGGAGGGCAGATATCCTGTCCCCTGGAGGGAGTGGTCCCGCTCATCCCCTTCCTGCACCCCCCGATCTTGCATCAGCAATTCCCACCCCACCCCCCCGCTCTGCGCCCGGGTGAGAGAACGGAGCCTGGGGGCCGGTGCAGTGTAACTAGTGGGGCAGTGCCAGGGCCCGAGCACTGCCCTCGTCCCGGTGGGATTGGAGCAGCTCTGCTGCATTGCACGGGGATCATAGGCCCTCTATTGCTAAAGGGGGGGTGGGGATTCTCCTGCGGCTCAGGTGGCGGGGGAGGGTCAGAGCTCTGTGCCCACTGGCACCGTGGATACCCGTGCGGACAGCGGTGGGCGTCGGGTGCTTGCCCCGGTTCCCCTTTGTGCTGAGCCCGCTGTGGGGTGAGGTTGAGGGGGTGAGTGTATGCGTGCCCCCTGCGCCCCAGCAAGGGAGAGACAGCAGGAGAAGGGAACAGGCCCCACTAGGGGCTCGGCCCTGTGCTGAATCGCAGACCTTGGGGGGTGGGGGAGTCTGGCAGCTGCTGGAGGAGCTGGGCTGAGCTCAGACCCCTGGGGGCACCAGTTTCCATAGTGCTCTGGGTTAGTCCTATGGTAGCTGAGTCACAGGCCCCGGGGAGGGGGGCAGTGAGCAGAGTTGCTCTCCCTGCCCTGCCCTGCCTGCGGGCCAGGACCTCGCTCAGCCGCTCTGCAGAGGGGAAGTGACTTGCTGATGCAGGGACCTAGTAGCAGAGCCAGGGAGAGAACCCGGGTGTCCTGACCTGCAGGCTTCTGCTCTAACTACTAGCCCTCCTTCCTCCGGTGCGCTGGGCGCCCCCGGCAGCCCCAGGACACTGCCCTAGATCAGCCCCTCAGTGCCTCTTGTCCGGCCTCCTCCTCTTGCCCAGCAAAACGGAGAGCGTGGGGGTGTCTGGGGGGCGCTGGCGTGGTTTGGGGGAGCAGGCGGGGTGTCTGGGGATGTGGGGCTGGCTAGGGGGAGATTTCCCAGCAGGGCTGGCTGTGGGGAGCGGGGCAGGGCTGGCTGTGGGGGAGGGTTCCCAGCACATGCGACAGTACATACGCCCCCCCTCCCCTCCACGCACATGACTGCGCGCACACACACACACCCCCCTCTCCAGGGGTCTCAGACCCGTATCCTGTTGGCTGCAGGGTCTCCGGCACGTCCCATGGGACAGGGTCTGTGGGGACTTGTCTGTGGGAAGAAGGCAGGGCTGGGCCCCTGCACTCCTGGTCCCCGAACCCAGCTCCCTGCTGTCTCTGGGTCTTTCTCTTTCGAAGCAGAACGAGAAGTTCCCTCCCCCCCCCGCCCCGTTGCCTCCTCCCCCACGCTCAGCTGCTGGGCCTAGATCAAAACAAGAGGGACCGTTGGGGAGGGTTTGATCTCCCAAGTGTCCCAGACGCCAGCCGCACCCTCCGGGGCTCCGCCAGTGACCACAGATAACAGCCTGCCCCTCCCCTAGGGGTGCCTTTCCAGGGCCCTGGCATGGGAGGGGTGAGTCCCGCAGCCCCCAGGGCTGGGTGCAAGAACAGCAGATAGCCAGAGTGCAGAAGGACGTGTGTGTGGGGGGGAAGCAGAGCTCCTGGTGTGGGGGGAGGGGGCCGTGGGGGCGCACAGAGCCCCTAGCATGGGGTGGGGGGTTGCAGGCATTCCCTGACCCTGAGGGGGATGCGAGCGTGGTGCGCAGGGAGCTTGGAGGCTGGAGGGATGCCAGGAGCTTGGTGGCAGAAGCTGTGAAGTGGGGGACCCGCGGCTTGTTTTACAGATGGTGATTTGTTATCTGATGGCGGCAGCTCCCAAGAGCCAGGCTCCCGCTGCGCCAGACGCTGTACAAACAGGGGACAGAGAGACGGTCCCTGTCCCAAGCGCTTAGGTGGAATGTTCTGCTTTATTTCACGCCCTCCATTGCGTCTGCCAGGGAAACGAACGGGAAAGGCCAGGGCGCCCTGGCTGGGGGCTCAGGGTGCCCTGGCTGGGGGCTCAGGGCAGAGTGGGAGCCAATGGTGGGGGCCCAAACCAAAGCGGGGTCAAGCTCCTGCAGTCGTCCCCTGTGCATGGACCCTGCTGGGGTTTGCCGGGCCCTGGAGGGGGTGGGGACGAGCGACAGCCTTGATGGAGGATTCTTAGAACTGGGAACCCAGCGTATTGTCCTGGGCTGGCCGGTGGGCAGAAGCAGAAGTGCCCAGCTGTGTGTCATAGGCACTTCACTGCATGAAGCGCGTGGGGATTCTCCCTGAGTGCAGGGGCCTGTGTTGTTGGAGGCTCGGCGCTCTCCCCGCGGGGCCTGCGGCTTTGAAGCTTGGCGTGATTGGTGAGGGCAGTGTGGGGAGAGGCGTGTGGACCACGTGCCTCGGAGCCCCAGGTCAGCGTGTTACGTGTCCCCCTGGGGGGTCTGATCCACAGACAATGAATCCGGTGCAGCCAGACACCGCGCCTGGCTTTTTCGCTCCAGCTGTAGGGACTTGTGCTTTCGGCTTTGCAGGCCCCCTTCAGTGCTGAGGTGTGGGCCAGGATGGTTCTCGTCTCAGTGTCCTGTTTGCACCTCACCTTCCCCTTGTGCTGTGGGCGCTGGCATGAGGAATCCCTAGTGAAACTGCCCCCCGGGCAGGTGTGAATCACGCGGGGAGGCCCTGGGCTCAGGCTCTGCAGGGCGGGGAGCTGGCGGCGCCCCTTGGAAGGGGCCCAGAGTGCACGGCAGCGGAGGATCTGGTTGTCTCTGAGTGGCTCCCGGTGCAGGCCGGCTAGCTGTGCCAGGGCACTGCTGGGGGAAGCTCCCAGCGCAGCACACGGCTCGGAGGGAGGTCGCATGGCACTGGATTTCCAGCACGGCTCTCACTGCCATGGTGCCTGCCTGGCACACGTTGCTCCAAGCCCCGGAGAATTGCCTGCCGGTCCAGGCCCTGTGAAGGAGGAGAGGCTGCAGGCCTCACTGTCCCCTACCGGCCCCGAATGCTGGCAGTGAATGGCTCCTCCCCCCAGTGCACATCACCTCCCCTTCCCCCCGGGGTCCCAGAACCAGCCTTCCCGGGGTCCCCCGGGTGTGGGAGAGGGGTGGAGTGTGGCCCAGGCCGCAGGACAGGCTGGGGCAGGGCTAGTGGGGACCGTGCCCCACTGGGGACTGCTGCAGGAAAACTCTGGGCCTCAGAACCATTGCAGCTTGCAGAGGGAGCCGGGGACAGACGTGAGTTGGTGGCTCTTAGGAGGGTCGGGACTGAGATGGGGGGAGCCCAGGGCTGGGCTAGCAGGGGTTGCGGGTTGGGACTGAGATCACAGGGTCCCGAGCAGCCTGTTGGTTTCCCCTCCGTCAGTACAGACGTGCCTTGCCGTGCTGGTTTTGCCCACACCTGATCTCCGAGTTGTGCCTGGCTCCCTCCGTATCCTGGTTCCATTTGCTGGCTCCATCGGTGCGTTTGCTGGGACAGGTTGAGCTTGGCAGTGGCTTTAATTGTCGCCCCCCCCCCCCCCCTGAAACTCCGGCGAGCCCCTGGGTGTCGCTTGGCCCCGGCGTGTGGGACCAGGGCAGGGGTTCTGAGCCCCCGTGGGTCTGCGGACTGTGTCTAAGGGGTCCGCGAAAGACTTAGACTGAAAACTGATACAACAGAACTGAACTATAGATACAGTAAAAAGAAGAACAGGAGTACTTGTGGCACCTTAGAGACTTCCAGAGGGGGCCGCACCTGCATTCGAAATGAAAATGAAAAGAGGTTGAGAACCACTGGGCGGGGGGATATTTCCCGCCCTGCAGCCCCCCCGGGCAGGGCGGAGTCGGCGGTTGGGGTGCCCATCGGTTTGGTGGGCGCTGGCGAGGAGCTCCCGGCTGTGGCAGCAGGTCGCCTTCGGCCAGCTGGCAGAACCGGGGCGGCTGTTCCACAGGAAGGACACACGTATCAGTAACAGGAAAGAAGCAGCAAAAGGAAACAGACGCGATACATTATTGATGGGGCCGTTTGCTGCTGCTATATTCGGAGAGCCGCCCTTGAGCACTCAGCCGCCCGGCACTGAGCGGGGGAGACTGCGCGCAGGGAATGGCCTGGGGAAACACTGAACCCCGCCTGGCCCTCGTGGGGGGCGGAAAAGCCAATTTTAAAATAAATGTTGATAGTTTATGGAGTTAACATTCTCCAGTGGTTTGAGCCGGGGTGTCTGGGAGCCAGGACTCCTGCGTTCTGCCTCTGGGAGGGGAGTGGGGTAGAAATGGGGGGAGAGGGGGCTGAGAGCCAGGACTCCTGGGTTCTGTCCCAGCTCTGGGAGGGGAGTGGGGTAGAGCAGAGAACTGGCAATCGGGTTCCTGGCTCTGGCCCTGACGGGCAGTGTGACTCTGGGTGAGGGGGGTGCCTCAGTTTCCCCTTGTGTAGCCTGGCGGTGGTGCTGCTCACGCTGGGGGCGTGAGGATTAGCAGATGGGTGCTGATGGCCTGAGGTGGAAGTTGTGCTGGGTTTGCAGGAGGCCAGGGTCTGTTCCCATCTGTGTGTGGCTCCTGGGCTGATGTGACCAAAAAGCTCCCAAAGAAACCAATATAAATGAGGGGGAAACGCGCACAGTCCCGGGACACTGGCCCAGCCAGACCACCCTCCCACCCCCTTTCTGTGCGGAGATAGCCAGAGCGGACTGGCTGGTGAGATGAGCCTGAGGCTGGGAGACTGGTCAGAAACCGAGAAAATCCAGGTCGGGAGCTGTCAAACCCAGAGGTTCTGGCTGACTCGCCCAGGCCATGGGAAGCTGAGTGCCTGGCGTGAGTCAGAAATCCAGAGAATGGCAAAGACCTGCTACGGGGAGTCAAAAGACCCATTCGCCACGGGGGGCTGAGCCATTGATTTCTGCAGAATCTGACTTTTAACGTTTTAAAAAACCCCAACGTTTCTGGCCCTGGTGTTTTGGGAGCAGCTGTCCCGGTGGGCGAGCAGCGTAACAGTGCAGCGATACCTGCCGGAGACTGCAGACAAGGGCTCCCAGCCCTGCTGCTGCCCTGCCAAACTGGGAGTGAAAGTCACCTGGCTCCGGTCAGTTTCAGGGGGCTCTTGTGCCCGGCAGGGAAACTGTCAGGCATCAGGTCGGTTTCACCCTGGCCTCACTGCCAGGACCCAAAGCCAGAGGCTGGGGTGTGGGGACGCATAGCAAAGACCCCTCCCCCCCCCCCCTTCTGCAGCTGCTGGGTGGCCCAGGGGACAGAGACAGAAAGCAGCTGGAGTGGGGGGAGCCCAGATTTAGCAGACAACATCTGGCTGGAGGTTGAGGGATGGAGCTGGCCTCAGGGTGCAGCTGCCAGCAGTTCCAGCCCCTGCCCATCCCCCCAGGAGTCTGAGGGCTTCCCCCTCCCCCATTCCTGGAGAGCTGATTGCAGCCTGATTCAGCTCCCTGCTGGGGGGGTGTCTGACAGGTTCTTCCCCTTGCTCCTGCCTGCATGCCCAGCCGCTCCTGCAGGATGCTGTCCTGACTCCGCACACCCTGCGCCCAGCCACGCTAGGCAATCCTGCAGCTGCGCCTTCCCCACGGGCCAGTTCCCCCAGCTCCCAGCGCTGTGTGTGAGAGCGGCACCTAGCGCCCCCCGACCGAGATCCGGGTCCC
Source organism: Trachemys scripta elegans (assembly GCF_013100865.1). Classification (NCBI taxonomy): domain Eukaryota; kingdom Metazoa; phylum Chordata; order Testudines; family Emydidae; genus Trachemys; species Trachemys scripta. Next base: position 125,019,582 of record NC_048304.1, on the reverse strand, counting down.
GCTGTGATGGGTGCGACATCTAGCGCCCCCCCGACCGAGATCCGGGCCCCGCTGTGCCGGGTGCGGCATCTAGCGCCCCCCGACCGAGATCCGGGTCCCGCTGTGATGGGTGCGACATCTAGCGCCCCCCCGACCGAGATCCGGGCCCCGCTGTGCCGGGTGCGGCATCTAGCGCCCCCCGACCGAGATCCGGGTCCCGCTGTGATGGGTGCGACATCTAGCGCCCCCCCGACCGAGATCCGGGCCCCGCTGTGCCGGGTGCGGCATCTAGCGCCCCCCGACCGAGATCCGGGTCCCGCTGTGATGGGTGCGACATCTAGCGCCCCCCCGACCGAGATCCGGGCCCCGCTGTGCCGGGTGCGGCATCTAGCGCCCCCCGACCGAGATCCGGGTCCCGCTGTGATGGGTGCGACATCTAGCGCCCCCCCGACCGAGATCCGGGCCCCGCTGTGCCGGGTGCGGCACCTAGAGCCCCCC